>NW_007036902.1:0-29249 GCF_000164805.1 Carlito syrichta
TCTATTTAGGGTCTCAATTTCTTCTTGTTCCAACCTAGGTAGGTTGTGTGATGTCAGAAAGTCCTCCTTTTCCTTAAGGCTTTCAAGTTTGTTTCCATACAAGTTTACATAGCAGTTTCCAATGATCTTTTGTATTTCTTCAGGGTCAGACGTGACTTAATCTTTTGTGTTTCTGTTTGTGTTTATTTGGGCTTTTCCTCATTTTTTCTTGATCAGTCTAGCTAGGGGACCATCAATCTTGTTTATCCTTTCAAAGAACCAGCTTTTTGTTTCATTGATTTTTTTGTATTATCTTTTTGTCTTCTATGTTCTGAATTTGGGCTTTTATTTTGGTGATTTGGATTCATCTGCTGAAATTAGGATTTTTGTGATCTTGCTTTTCCAGCTTCCTTAGGTGGCTTGTTAGGCTGTTAATTTGTGTTGCTTCCATTTTCTTCATGTGTATTCGTAGGGATATAAATTCCCCTCTTACTACAGCTTTTAAAGCGTCCCAGAGATTTTGGTAAGATGTTTCTTCATTTTCATTTATTTCCAGGTATCTTTTGATCTCTGTATTGATTTCATCATTGACCCAGGAGTTGTTTAGCATCATGCTGTTTAGTGTCCATGTCTTTGTGGGTTTTGGGAGGACTTTGTTGTTGTCAATGTTTATTTTTATTCCACTGTGGTCTGAGAAGGTGCATGGTAAAATTTCGGTCCTTTTAAATTTGCATATGCTTGATTTATTGCCAATTTTGTGGTTGATCTTAGAATATGCTCCATGTGGTGAAGAATAGAATGTGTATTCTGTGGTCTTTGGATGGAGTGTTCTGTTGGTGGCAATTAAGTCCATTTGGTCCACAGTCACATTGATTTCCGGATCTCCTTGCTGATTTTTTGCCTTGATGATCTTTCTAGGGTTGTGAGTGGGGTATTAAAGTCCCCAGTTATAATGGTGTTAGAGCCAATATCTTTCTTTAGTTTTCCAAGAAGTTGCTTTATGAAAGTTGGCGCACCTATGTTGGGTCATATATGTTTAGTATAGATATTTCTTGTTGATGGATTGAGCCTTTTTTCATTATGTACTGGCCTTCTGTATCTTTTTTGATTTTTAGTAGCTTGAAGGGTATTTTGTCTGAAATTAAGATCACTACTCCTCCTTTCATTTGTATTCCGTTCGCCTGAAAGTTTGTTTCCCATCCTCTTACTTTGTGTCTGTGGGTGTCCTTTCTAGTGAGGTGAGTCTCTTGAAGGCAATAGATTTTTGCCTGAGGGTATTTTATCCATTTTGCCATTCTATGTCTTTTCAGTGGTGCATTTAGTCCATTCACATTTAGGCTAATAATTGAAATGCAAGAGTTGATCCCTGTCATAAGATTCTTACAGAGTTGTTGTTCCTGTTTGTTTGTTGTCTTTCTTTGGGTTTTGGAATTGGTTCATGTGTGTTTTTCATCTTTTGCCGGTACTCTTGTGAAGAATGTTATTGTTCTTTTTTCTTTTACTTCTGTGTTCAGTACTTTCTTATGTGTTTCCTGTAGAGGTGGTCTGGTGGCAGTGTAGGTTCTTAGGGATTGGATATCTGGAAAAGATTTTAATTCTCCCTCACTAATGAAGCTTAATTTGGCTGGGTAGGCTATTCTTAGTTGAAATTGTTTGTCTTTTAGAACTTTGAAGATAAGGCTCCAGGCTCTCCTAGCCTGAAGGGTTTCTGTGGATAAATCTGCTGCTATTCTAATTGGTGTTCCCTGGTAGGTAGTCTGTCCTTTTTCTCTTGCTGCCTTTAGGATTTTTTCTTTTATAGCTACTTTGTTTAGGTGAATTATTTTGGGTCTGGGAGTTGGTCTTCTCATTTGTTGTCTTGCAGGGGTTCTCTGAATCTCTTGTGTTTGAATTTTTTCATCCTTGATGAGATGAGGGAAGTTTTCTTGAATGATTTCATGAAATGTTTGTTCCAGTGTGACTTCTGTTTCTCTCTATGCCTCAGGAATGACATTTACTCTTAGGTTTGGTCTCTTGAAGTGATCAGTCATCTCTTGCAGCTTTTGTTCTGTCTTTTCGATCTTCTTTTCTATGCTTTTACAGTTTGGGTTAGTTCTGTGTTTTGGTCTTCGAGCTCTGAGATTCTTTCTTCTGTTCAGCTAATTCTGCTTTTCATGCTTATTAGTTTGTCATTTATTTCTCTCACAGTATTCTTTACTGCTGTTATTTCTGACATCAACTCCTTCCTATTTTCCTCTTGTATCTCCTCAATTTTTTAAATTCTTTCCATTAATGTCTTGATATCTGGGTTTGTTGCATGTGACCCGTCATTCTGGTACCTCTTCATTGTTTGTGTTCCGGAATCTGTTTTCTCAGTGTCTGATCTCCCAGGGGTCTGTGTGAGACCTATAGTCTTCTTTTCGTTTTTCCTCATTTGTGCGGTTTTTTCCCCCTCCCTACTTTTTCCTTCCCTCCACGTCACTGTCTTCTTTAATTCTGTTATTCAGGGGTAGAGGGATTGTTTTTACTTCTGCTTGCTCAAATTCCTATTCTTTAGGTATGCCCTCTTGCTTTGTTCAATTCTGGAGTTGCACTGTAGGTTGGGGGTGGTCCTTTTTCCAGTTTTGAGATTTCCTTAAGGGGAAGCTGTGATTCAAAATCTATCTGCAGGTCCTGGTATACACTGACAAGTGTATGGATAATCTGAGACACACTTCCCACTGCCTTGGAATCTGTCCATGCAGTGGGGCTGTAGGTTTACTCCCTGAAATAAAACATGGTTAGTAGAGGGAAGAGAATGGAGCAGACAATGGGTTGAAGGGGGGTTGAGAGATAAAGGAATAAGGGGGAAACAGACAAGTCTACCAACAAATGGAGAGAGAGACCTATACTGAAATAGATAAAAACAAGACCACAGCTACAGACTAGCCAACTCCCATACAAAGAAAAATAAAACATACAATGATGCCAACATACAAGCTAACCATCCACCTTATGTGTACTGTTCCTCTATACAAAGATATAGTTTACAAAGAGAAGAAAAGAAAGAGGGAAAAAAAGGAACAATACAGTAGAAATATAAGTAAACTGACACAACCAATCAAGTACACTCTGAGACTTTTTGTTTAAGACCAATGTACTTTCAGCTCTGATTCCTTGCTTTGTTTTCAATCTGGTAAATTAATTCGTAGTTAGGGTAAATTGCCCCTGGCCTGCTGTGAAGGACAGTTCAGATCACCCTCCATTCACCACTCTGACCTGTGTCTGTTTTTTCAAGCTTATTTCTCTTGTTTTGGTGTTGTTACCTTGAATCGAGAGCAGGTGGTGCTATCTCAGCTGCTCGCCCCAGAAGGGGGTGGGGCCGGACAGGAACAGCAGAGGCTGGAGATGAAAGCCTGCCTCAGGGCACACCCAAGGGGACTCACGGCAGGCAGGACTTCTCATTCGCAGAACAGGTGGCAGCCATCCCAGCAGATCTTGTCTGCAGGGGCTTCAAGGACTGAAGTCGTGGATAGCCTCCAGCCCAGGTGGTGCAATGTGTTCTGGCCACCATGGAGGCCGTGTTGGCGGCAACAGCAGCAGCTGCTGTGTCTGCGCTGCAGTGGCTGTCCAGACTGCTGTGATGCCCCAGCGGTGGCAATGGCAGAGCTTCGTGTGAAGAGCAGGCTGCTATGTTGGGGTCCGCAGCTCCTGGGGAGAGAGCCAGAGACCCACTGTAGCTCTTCATTGCAGAGGTTTTCATAGACCAGGTTGCCCCATCACCATCTTGCCAGAAGTCCTGTGTTGTTTTTTCTAGGTCTGATAAGAATGTTGCTGGTAATTTGATGGGTATTACATTGAATCTGTAGATTGCCTTAGGTAAGATGGACATCTTCACAATGTTGATTCTTCCAATCCATGAGCATGGGATATTTTTCTACTTGTTTGCATCATCTTTGATTTCTTTGAGCAGAGTTTTGGAGTTTTCATTGTAAAGGTCTTTCACGTCTCTGGTTAGAAAGATGCCAAGGTATTTCATTTTTTGTGTAACTATTGTGAATGGAATTGTGTTTTTTATTTGGGTGTCTGTTTGTTTATTATTGGTGAAAAGAAATGCAATTGTCTTTTGCACATTTATTTTGTATCCTGAGACTTTGCCAAAGGCCTTTATCAGTGTAAGGAGGTTTTTGACAGATTCTCTTGGGTTTTCAAAGTACACAATCATATCATCTGAAAGAGAGATAACTTGACTTCCTCTTTTCCTATTTGGATACCCCTGACTGCCTTCTCCTCTTTGACTGCTCAAGCCAGGACTTCCAATACTATGTTAAACAGGAGAGGTGAGAGTAGGCATCCTTCTCTTGTTCCAGTTTTCAGAGGAAATGGTTCCAGTTTTTGTCAGTTTAGGAGTATGTTGGCTGTGGGTTTCTCATAGATGGCTTTTACTATTTAGAGGTTTGTTCCCCGTATGCCTAGATGTTCGAGGATTTTTATCAAGAAGGGGTGCTGGATTTTATCAAAAGCTTTTTCTGCATCTAATGATATAATCATGTGGTTTTTGTTTTGACATCTGTTGATGTATTTAATTACATTTATAGTTTTACGAATCCCAGAATGAAGCCTACTTGGTCATGATGGATGATTGTTAAGATGTATTGTTGAATCTGGTTTGCTAGGATCTTGATGATTTTAGCATCTATGTTCATCAAAGATATTGGCCTGTAGTTCTCTTTCTTTTTTGGATCTTTATCTGGCTTGGGTATCAATGTGATGTTAGCTTCATAAAATGAGTTGGTGAGGGTTCCATCTTTCTCAATTGCCTGGAATACCTTCAGTAGAATTGGTATCAGCTCCTCCTTAAATGTCTTGCAGAATTCTTCTGGAAAGACATTTGGACCAGGGCTTTTTTTTGTAGGCAGTTTTCTTATTATGTAGTCAATTTCCTTGATTGTTATTGGTCTATTTAGGGTCTCAATTTCTTCTTGTTCCAACATAGGTAGGTTGTGTGATGTCAGAAAGTCCTCCATTTCCTTAAGGTTTTCAAGTTTGTTTCCATAGAAGTGTACATAGTAGTCTCTAATGATCTTTTGTATTTCTTCAGGGTCAGATGTGACTTAATCTTTTGTGTTTCTGATTGTGCTTATTTGGTTTTTTTCTCATTTTTTTTGGTCAGTCTAGCTAGGGGACCATCAATCTTGTTTATCCTTTTGAAGAACCAGTTTTTTGTTTCATTGATTTTTTTTGTATTATCTTTTTGTCTTCTGTGTCCTGGATTTGGGCTTTTATTTTGGTGATCTGGATTCTTCTGCTGAAATTAGGGTTTTTGTGTTCTTGCTGTTCCAGCCTCCTTAGGTGGCTTGTTAGGCTGTTAATTTGTGTTCCTTCCATTTTCTTCATGTGAATTTATAGAGCTACAAATTTCCCTCTTACTACAGCTTTTAAGGCATCACAGAGATTTTGGTAAGATGTTTCCTCATTTTCATTTGTTTCCAGGTATCTTTTGATCTCTGTTTTGATTTCATCATTGACCCAGGAGTTGTTTAGCATCATGCTGTTAGTGTCCATGTCTTTGTGGGTTTTGGGGGAACATTGTTGGTGTCAATGTTTATTTTTATTCCACTGTGGTCCGAGAAGGTGCATGGTAGAATTTCGGTCCTTTTAAATTGCTTATGCTTGATTTATGGCCAATTATGCGGTCGGTCTTAGAATATGCTCCATGCAGTGATGAGTAGAATGTGTATTCTGTGGTCTTTCGATGGAGTGTTCTGTAGGGATCAATTAAGTCCACTTGGTCCAGAGTCACATTGAGGTTCCGGATCTCCTTGCCGATTTTTTGTCCTCATGATCTGTCTAGGGTTGTGAGTTGGGTATTAAAGTCCCCAGTTATGATGGTGTTAGAGTCAATATCTTTCTTTAGTTTTCCTAGAAGTTGCTTTATGAAAGTTGGAGCACCTATGTTGGGTGCATATATGTTTAGGATAGGTATTTCTTTTTGATGGAGTGAACCTTTTATCCTTATGTAGTGGCCCTCTCTATCTTTTAAAATTTTTGATAGCTTAAATGGTATTTTTATCTGAAATTAGGATCGTGACTCCTCCTTTCTTGTGTTCCATTTGCCTGAAAATTTGTTTCCCATTCTCTTACTTTGAGTCTGTGTAGGTCCTTTCTAGTGAGATGGGTGTCTTGAAGGCAGTATATTGTTGCCTGGTGATATTTTATCCATTTTGCCATTCTTTGTCTTTTCAGTGGTGCATTTAGTCCATTCACATTCAGGCTAATTATTGAAATGTGAGAGTTCGTCCCTATCATAGAGTTCTTATATGGTTGTTGTTCTTCTTCTTGGGTTTTTTTTTTTTTTTGTCTTTCTTTTGGTTTGGGGGTTGGTTCATGTATATTTTATTCTTTTCCCTGTACACTTGTGAAGAACATTGTTCCTTTTTCTTTTTCTTCTGTGTTTAGTACTTTCTTAAGTGTTTCATGTAGAGGTGGTTTGGTGGCAGCATAAGTTATTGGGATTAGATATCTGGGAAAGATTTTAATTCTCCCTCTCTGATGAAGCTTAGTTTGGCCAGGAAGGTTATTCTTGGTTGAAATTGTTTATCTTTCAGGACTTTGAAGATAGGGCTCCAAACTCTCCTAGCCTGCAGTGTTTCTGTAGATAAATCTGCTGCTATTTTGATTTGTCTTCCATGGTAGGTTATCAGGCCTTTTTTTCTTGCTGTCTTTAGGATTTTTTTATTTTATGCCTACTTTGTTTAAGCAAATTATTATGTGCCTAGGAGTTGGTCTTCTCATTTGTTGTCTTGCAGGGGTTCTCTGAATCTCTTGTGTTTGAAATTTTGCATCACTGATTAGGTAAGGGCAGTTTTCTTGAATGAGATCATGGAAAGTTTTTCCCAGTGTGGTCTCTGTCTCTCTTTCTGCCTCAGGAATGCCATTTACTCTTAGGTTAGGTCTCTTGAAGTAATCGCTCATCTCTTGATGGTTTTGTTCTGTCTTTTTGAGTTTGTTTTCTGTGTTTTTAAGAGTTTGGGTTACTTTTATATTTTGGTCCTCAAGCTCTGAGATTCTTCTGCTTGGATAATTATGCTTTCCAAGCTTATCAGTTTTTTAGTTATTTCATTCACAGTATTCTTTATTACTGTTATCTCAGATATCAGCTCCTTCTTAGTTCCTTTTTTTGTCTCCTCAATTCTTTTTAATCTCTCAATTAATGTCTTGATATCTAAGTTTGTAGTTTGAGCCCCTTCATTCTGGGGGCTCTTCATTATTTGCATTCTGAAGTCAATTTTCTCAGTGTCTGCCCTTCCCGTGGTCTGGGTGAGACCCATACTCTTCTTTTGGTTTTTCTTCATTTGCGTAGATTTTTTTTTCTCTCCCCCTTTCCCTCCCCTTCTTTAATTTTATTTTTGAGGGAAGGTGGGGTTGCTTTTATTTCCCTTCTGCAATATCCTGTTCTTCCTTATGAGGTTCTTTTGCCTTTGTTCACTTTTGAGTTTGGAGCGTAGGCTGCAATCTGTACTTTTTGCAGGTTTGAGGTTCAATTGAGAGGGAAGCTGTGGTTCAGAATGTATATGCTGATTCTAGCATCCACAAACTGGTGTATGAGCACACTGGAACCTATTTTCTTCTGCCTTACATTCTGTCCATTCAGCAGTATGTAGTCTTGGTTCCTAGACTAAAATGGTGGTATAATAGAGGAAAATAATAGAGGAAGGGAGGGTCAGTAGGAAATTAGAGAGAGAGAAGAGTGAGATGGAAAACAGATATACATACCAATTATCAGGTGAGAAAGAGACACAAGGCTGGAAAGAAGTGAAAAAGGACATGTAAGAAAGATTCCCTAAAGAATACTGATAGCTACACAGAGACAGACCAATGCAATTATGAAACAGTGTAAGTCAGAAGGCAAGCAACAAACATGATCAAAATAAACAGTCAAAATGATAAAATCATAAGTCACAATAAGAGATCAGGCTAAAATTACTTCAGCTCTGATATTCGGCCTCTCCCCTTCGTTTTTCATTGCAGGAAGCTAGATTTACTCACAGTTTGGGTTTGGCTGCCTGGGAGTTGCTTTTATCTGATTCAGCTTAGGGATGGGGCTTTGCCACCTATTTAGTGATGTTACCTTAGAAACCAAGATGGAGTTTGTTGATAGGTGGCAGGGCAATGGAAATCCCTGCCTGGAGAAAGGTGGAGGCAGATTCATTTTCATAGATCCCTTTCTCTCTGCTTGTCTGGGTCCCCAAGCTTGGGGTCACATGCTGAGTGCCTCACCCAGGGTGGACCCAGAGCTCCAGAGCTCCAAAGCTCCAATGGGCAGGTGGTGAGCGGTGAGAGTGGCCCTGGGTCCCCCACAGAGTACTTCAGCCAGGAATGGGACCGGTGTCTCTGAGGGATGGGTGCCCAGAGCCTTCCTGAGTGACTGGCGGCTTGGTTTTGGGTGCTGGGTGAGAGACAATGTAGCCAGGGAGCTAGCTGAGACCCAAGACTCCCACACATGTGGTGGAAAAACAGCAGCAGGGGGCCGCAATATCTGGCCCTGCATGGGACCGAAGGTCCCCAGGCCTTGGATCAGCACAGCTGGTGGTGGGCTGGGGGATAGGGGAAGAAAAGTAAGAGTCTTTTTGGGAACTCACATTTGGAGAATCTCACAAGATCACCTATGCCATTGCCATCTTGTTCCCCCTGCATTTTTTGCCCTTATAAGTGTTTTGCTTGCTTTACTTGGGGTTGAGAGTATTTGGAGACACGAATCTCCTCTTGACTGAAAACTATTAAAGAACTCAAAATTCGAACTTGGTGTGTTGATGATTCTCCTTTCTCACAGTTCAGCTATAACAATCATGCACAATTATTAACTCTAAATGGATCAAAGACCTAAATGAAAAACCTCAAACTATAAGAATCTTAGAAAATGCAGGAGACACCCTATGGAAATTGGAACTGGTAACCAAATCCTGATCAAAATCCTAAGTGCCCATGCCATCAGAAATAAGGTAGCCAAGTGGGACCTCATCAAACTTATGAGCTTCTGCAAAGCAAAAGAAGCCACTGAGGGAGCAGGAAGACAGCCCACAGAATAGGAAAAAATATTTGCCAACTGTATATCTGACAAAGGCTGAACATCTAGGATCTTTAAGAAACTCAAACATGCTAAAAAGAGAAAAACAAACAGCCCCATTAAAAAGTGTTTAAAAGACATGAATAGACACTTCTCAAAAGAAGATATACGAGCAGCCAACAAGCTCATGAAAAAATGCTCAGCCTCACTCATCATCAGAGAAATGCAAATTAAAACCACATTGAGATATCACCTAACCACAATAGAAATGGCCATCATTAACAAAACAAACAACAGATGCTGGAGAGGATGCAGAGAAAAAGGACTGCTTCTACACTGCTGATGGGAATGCAAACTAGTGTAACCTCTTTGGAAGACAGCGCGGCAATTTCTGAAAGAACTAGAAACTGACCTTCCATATGATCCAGCAATTCCCTATTGGGAATATACCCAGAGGAATTCAAATCATTCTACAAAAAGGATATCTGTACATGAATGTTTGTTGCAGCTATATTCACAATAGCAAAAACATGGAACCAACTATGCTGCCCGTTGAAACTGGAATGGATTAAAACATGTGGCACATATACACAATGGAATATTATGTAGCTATAAAGAAGGAAAAACATATGGACTTCACAGCAACTTGAATGGATTTAGAGTCTCATACTCAGTGATCTATCACAGAAACAAAGATCAGAATACCATATGTTCTCACTCATAAGCAGATCTTGAACAATTATCATAAAACTGTAAGAAAGATTAGCAGTAATGGGAAATTGTCAGGGGAGGAGGGTGGGATTGGTAGTTGAGGGAAACTGCCAGGGGAGGGAGGAGCAACACCTCATCAACAAGGGTATCTACATAATGAACATTTATATACCTAACTTTGAATTGTATCTCACATCTTTAAAAAAAAAAGAAAAAAGAAACAGTGACACTTCTAAAAAAAAAAGAGAAAGAAGTAAAAAGAATAAAAGACATATGTTGTGTATGTGTCACTATATAAAATTATAGTCTTTTTAATAACTTAAGGATTACTCAAATAAATATTTTTTAAAGCAATAAGAAATATCAGTAAATATCCTTAAACTACAATATAGACAATAATTGGTATTTCCAACTTATTGGTATTACAAATGAACAGTGAAAGGTTTACTAATAAGAATAGTCTATTTACCTGAAAAATGTTAAACTTGTTTATATGAAAATCTTTCTATTGCATATAACAAAAATAAAAATAGTTGCTATTGAGAAATTCTAGCATCCAAATCCATTAATTTTCCTGACTTCTTAGCAATTGGAGCCTCATTGTCAATAATTTAAAGAAGTCTCAGGAATTTTATTTTCAGTTAAGTGGCATGGTTATGTGAAATCCTCACATCATGCACAACAGGAAATATTTCATCTTTTAAATAAATGATAAAAATTTGGCTACTGTTATAGTCTACTGAAAATGACCAAAAAAATTCAGACTTCAAAAAATTCTGAATATTATCCAAGAAATGTCAAGAGCTGATTCAAGTCAAAGACAGCTGAACTGTGAGGTGTGAGAGTGACCAATGAAGACAGAGGCTCAAATGAAATTCACAGCCAAGACTTTACACTTACTGTTGTAGCACAAGTAACAGACACCACTGGATACACTGCAGGCTCCTACAGAGCTATATTTTCATGTGGAACAGCACCAGGCAAGAGTCAGAGGGATCTGCACAGAAGTGGGGCACTAACTTTTTGATGAGGGAGTCCCCCTGCCACAAAAACTCCTGCTGTTTTATAGACAAAAGGGCTGAAGAGGGTAGAAGCAAATGTAGGAGTAAAAATATAGAGTATTAAGAGTGTAGAAAAAGAGTTCTCAAAGTTCCTTTCCTTCCCTAGATAAGTGAATCTCAGCAGAGGAACCCAAGGAAGGACACAACCACAGTCCTCACAGAGGTCTTGGAATGTGGGTGTCTGAGTTGAGAATAAAGGTCTACACAAGAGCCCTGCTGTCTAGGGAGCATGAGTCCTTGCTTGCAACTCCCTTCAGAAGCTGCCATGTATGGATGTGTATATTCTTTTTCCAACTGTGATTTTTTCCAAGTGACTGTAAAATGTGTGTGTGTGTGTGTGTGTGTGTGTGTGTGTGTGTGTGTGTGTGTGTGTGTGTATAGCAATTTCCCTCTGGGAGGGAAATTTGGCTTAACCCCAAATCTTCAATTTTTCTATCAATTGAGGTTAGCCATACACAATAATATGCAATCTAATAGTTCTGAAATATACAATTAAAATTCAACAATATCAAGGATAAATAGCAACAAAAAAATGACAACAAAACACAAGAGTCTAATTAGACCTCAGGTAATTTAAATACTTTATATAAGGCATGGAAAAGTTTTGTGTATAGTGGTTAATAAAATTAACAGGATAGTTAAACGTATGAATAAAGTAAATACATATTACTGACATAACTAGGAAAAATTTTAATGTAAAAATGAATATTTAAAATGTAAAGGAAAATAAATTTTTATAAAGACAAAGAGAAGAAACTTTATTAATTAAGAGAATAGGCTGATGTTAATAATATGGAGAATAATATATTGAAAATATAAAGTAGAGGTCAAACATATGGGAAATAAAATGAGTAGGATAATTTTTAAAAAAGGAAGATGAATGAGAGACAAGCAGTAACAAAAATGTAATTTAAAAACAATTTTTAAAAGTGAATTAAGTTATGCTTATCAAAGAACAAATCACAGTTAAAAAAGGATAATAACAAAAATAGAATTTAAAATAACTATAAAGAGACAAGGCACGGTGACTTTGTAGCAGGAATCTTTACAGAGAGAGATGGGACACCAAGACTACTTTGCCAGGAAACAGCATTTATTCGTATCGGCACCGGTTCAGAGGGTTCACATCCAAAGACTGAGCCAGAAATGCAGTGAGGCATTGCCTTATATATATTTTAGATTCTTTATCTCCCATAAAGGCTGTAGTTTGGCATTATTCATTTGATTGGATATTTTGTAACTGGAGGTGACAGCATTACTTCCTACACACTGATTGGTTTTACACAATTATTTCATTTGCATGTCCTATTTGTTGATTGACTTACAAGATTTGGATTTCACAAAAGTTTGAACATGTAGCCCACCAAAGTGAAAAGTCCCCCAAAAGAGTAGCACAAAGAAGCACAAAGTAAATTATTTTTCCTTTTCTTATTCCTGCATTTTCAGAAAGGCCCTTGCCTCCACTCATGCCTGTAATCCCAGCACTTTGGAAGGCTAAGGCGGAGGACTGCTTGAGCCCAGGAGTTTGAGATCAACCTAGGCAATACAGCAATATCTCATTTCTACAAAAAATTAGCTGAGTGTGGTGGCACACACTTGCAGTCCTACTAAGAAGGCTGAAGCAAAAAAATTGTCTGAGCCCAGGAGGCCAAGGGTGCAGCAAGTCACAAAGACATACCACTTTAATGGATTTGAAGACAATATTTTTTGAGATGGCAATATTACAAAAAGTAATCTAGAGAGGCAATGTGATTCCTGTGAAAAATCCTAAAGATTTTGGGCAGAAATGGGAATGCTGACCCTAATATTTTCATGGAATTTCAAGGAACCCTGAATGGTCAAACCAATTCTGAAAAATGAAAACAAATTTGGAATTTGTTTTGATTTTTCAGAATCAATTTCAAATCTTAATACAATTTTAAATTTTACTACAAAGCAACAATAATCAAATTGATTTTTCAGAATCAATTTCAAAACTTACCAATTTCAAATCTTACTATAAAGCAACAATAATCAAAACCACATGAAACTAGCACAAGGACAAACAGAAAAATCAATGGAATTGAATTGTGAGTCTAAAAGTAAAACCATATATCTGTGGTCCACTGATTTTTGATAAGGGTTGAAAAGAATGATGTATTCAACAATTGGCATTAGGAAATTGGCTATGTACATGAAGGAAGATGAAACTGTATCCTTACCTTACAATGCATAGGGAAAAACAAGCTCAAAATGGGTCAAAGGCCTAAATGTATAAGGTAAAACTAAAAACTCTAGAAGAACACATACAGATAAATATTTACAACCTTGGATATAGCAATGATTTCTTAGATCTGGTATCAAAAGCACACGCAATAAAAGAAAAAATAGATACACCAATTGCCTCAAAATAAAAAAAATGTATGCATGAGAAGAAATGATAAATAAGCTGAAAGACAATGTTGTTATGATTGGGAAACACCAACTATTTTATCCTTCTTTACTTTCAGCACTCAACACAGAAAACTTCTGTGACCAGATGTGTGGGATTTTTCCTACACAGACCAATTCTCCAACACCAGCTAAGAATACTTGTTATGACCAAAGTGCGAGAAGGAGTCACGCCAGCACTCCAGGTTCAAATTGAGAGTCTGTTTTTAGCGTCTGGTCAAGAGAAGACTCTCTCCAAGAAATTCTTGTCACTGAATGGAATCAGCAAGAATCTTATATAGGCAATATCTGCAATTTGCCTATATAGTGGGGGATGAGCAGAGGGAGTGAAGGAAAAAGGAACAAACTATAGGGATGTGGCAAGGGGATTTTTGCATGAAATAATTTTGTAACAATTTCTTGGTGCAACATCTGATTTCAGGTGATGAACATTCAATTACACGGAACATGTAGCTAGGGAGTTTCACAAACAGTCAGCAAGAAAGGTCAGCATGATCAGCTCAGAGGAACAAAACTGTGGGTCTGTGGTCATGGAAAGGTTACAACAATTACACATAAACATTGGGAGGTTATTCTTAGGTTAAGCAGGCAGCTAAGATGAAGGATTTTAACCAAAAGGGAGTTACTTATGCCAAGCAAGCTATTGCAATTATTTTATGTATTTCATTAGCTATTTCATTCCCCACCTTTTGGTTGTACATGAGTCAATTTATTGACTCTTGGTCATGGATATGGAATTATAAGTTTTTACATGCATAAGTTTTACAGAATTTATTTGCTGTTTGATGAAATTAATAAGGCAATAATACATCCTACACATGAAAGATAAAATAGCATTAGCATTAACAGAGTCCTTTCATCATATTTTTAATTTGCAGGAGTTCGAGTTAAAAGACCTATGCTTAAGGTCAGAGCAAATGAGATAACAAAAACAAGAGCTAAAGAAGGAGTACAGTGCATTTAAAAATTAGTGACCAGTTTATTGGCATCTTGTGGTTTAGATGTATGTTGAAAGGTGATCTTGAGAGGGTTTTTAGAGTACTTAGCTGCAGTCCAGTTGACTGAAAAGTGGCCACTCTTCTTTGTTGGACAAGGGAGTGGATATTGAGGGTCCCTGGCTGCCTCAGCACAGTTGATGAAATGAGTGCTCATTTTTTTGTGGCTTTTTTGACTCATGTGTGATGAATACAAGCCAGTACCCCATTGACCTTGAGTGCTCCATTGACCTTGAGTGGTGATGATGACGATAAAAGGTCCTTTCCAGGCAGGAGTTAGTCACTCTTTCTGGAACTTTTTGATGAAAACTAGGTCTCCAGGCTGGAACAGATGACAAGGTGTGGAAAATGGAGTGGGCAAAACAGAACGGATGCTGGTATGGACAATATCCTGGACCTGTTGCAGAGACTGGAGATACTTCAATGGAGATTGATTAGTGAATTTTTTAAGAATAGAATCTTGCAAGTGGGCTACAGAGGAGGAAGTCTTTCAAACATTATTTCATATGGAGTAAACCCAGCCTCGTATGGGGTACATCTAACCCGAAGGAGGGTCAGAGACAAGAGGCTTATTCATTTTTTTGTGCCAGTTTCTATTATTAATTTGGTTAAAGTAGATTTTAGAGTTTAGTTCATGTGTTCTATCTGTCCAGAGCTCTGTGGTCGGTAAGCACAATGTAATTTACAGTTAATGTTGAGTGTTTTACTAGCCAGTTATACTATGGATGAGGTGAAGGCAGGACCAGTAATGATTAGAGTCAATAAAAATGGATAGACCATACCTTGGAATTATTTTATTTAATAAACACTTCCAACTGTAAGTATGGTTTCATTTCTTGTGGCAAAGGTCTCTACACATCCAGGAAAAGTATTTGCAAATACGAGTAGATAATTGTACCCTGCCTGAGGGGGTTGTATTTCAGTAAAGTCTATTTTCCATTATTTTCCAGGGCTTAGTCCTCGAGCCCTGATTCCTGTTGGAGGCTTCGGCCCTCCTCTTGAGTTAATGTGGGCACAAGCAGGGCACATTTTGGCCACTGAGGCTAGGCTTTTTAAATTAATAATATAAAAACAATTGAACAGTTCAACCATTCTGATACTTCCCAAATGGGTAATAGAATGAAGTTGTTTCACTAATGTATGTGTGAGGGCTGCAGGCAGAATAATTCTAGACTCTTTAACCCACCAGCCATCAGACTTTTTGTGAGCTCCTGCCAGTTTTGCTGCTTCTCTTTTTCTTTGGGTATAGTTGGGTTGCTGCGGGAGAGAAGGGACTGGAAAAGTTTTAGCTAACAAGATAGTCAGGGATTTAATTGGAAGTTCTTCTGTCTCTTGAGCCACCTGGTCTGCCAGGCAGTTCCCAGTTGCTTCCGGGATGTTGGGTTTCTGGCATCCCCTGCAATGAATGATGGCTACCTTTTGGGGAAGCCATATAGCCTCCAAAAGGGCTAAAATCTCCTTGTTTTTGACAGTCTTACCCACAGCAGTAAGAAGACCTTTTTTCTTATAGATTATGGCATGCACATGGAGTGTAGCAAAGGCATAATGGCTGTGGGTGAAGATGTTTACTCGCTTTCCTGTTCCCCACCACAGGGCCTGAGTTAAAGTAGTTAATTCAGCTTTTTGACCTGAGGTACCTTGAGGCAATGCCTGTGACCAGATTACATCGTGAGTCATGGTTACGGCTGCACCAGCTTGCGGACTCCCTTTATTACCAGGCTGTTATCATCCATGAAAAGGTCAACATCAAATTGGCTTAAGGGAGTGTCCCAAAGATCAGAACAGCTGAGCTGAGAGATGTCCAACATGTTTCAAAGTCATGAATTTGTTTCTCTGGGTTGTCATCAGGCAGCAGGGTGGCTTGACTAAGACACTGAATAGCAGAGAAAGTTAGTCTAGGTTGGTCAAGTGGAGGCTTTGATAGTTTGACATCCAATGGCCAGATTCTTCCCAGAGCAAAGTTTTAACAACATGGGAAACAGTTAAAGCCAGGTTTTGGTCAAAAGTCAATTTATCTACTTTTTTAACTAATATGGCTGTGGCAGCAATGGCCCGAAGACAAGAGGGCCAGCCAGCGGCCAATGGGTCTAGTTTTTTTTGACAGGTAAGTCACCAGTCTTCACCAGGGTTTTAAGGTTTGGGTAAGGACCCCTTTTGAACATCTGGGAGGGCTATAGCTGGGGCTTGGGTAAGAGCCATTTTTAACTGCTGGAACACCTGTTCCTCAGTAGTAATTTAAGGGCTGATTTCCTGCCATGGCTGTATACAGGGGTTTGGCATTTTTAGTAAATCTTGGGATCCACAGCTGGCATATCTTGCCACCCCCAGGAATTACTGTACCTGCTTCTTGGTGGTTGGTGTGGGAATCTGAAGAGTGGCTTTTTTCTGGGCTGAGATCAGGGCTCCTTTACCTTTTTTTTAGCTGGTATCACAAGTATGAAACTTCAGTTGAGCAGAGCTGTGTGTTCTTTGCTGACACACAATAGTCCAAGTCTTGGAGGAGCTGTAACAGAGCTTTACTACCTTGTAAACAGGTGTCCAGGTCTACAGCCACAAGGAAGAGGTCATCTACATACTAGAGTAGTGTACATTCAGGGTGTAGGGCATGGTACCTGACAAATCCTGTTGTAAGGCTTTGCCAAAAATAGCTGGGGAGTTCTTGAAACCCTGTGGAAAACGGGTCCAAGTTAGTTGACAGGTGTCTTCCAAGTCAGGATCTGTCCATTCAAAAGCAAAAATGGGTTGACTAATAGGGGACAAAGGGATGGAGATGAAGGCATCCTTTAAATCCAGTACAGTATATACCTGATGTTGTGGGGGAAGTAGACTTAGCAGAGTGTATAGGTTAGGAACAGTTGGATGGATAGTTTCAACCCATTTAAGTTCCTATTTTTTGATCTGGCAGGAAAGGAATGTTTCATGTTAACTTACATGGTGTTAGAATATTGGCCGCTACGTTTTTTGATGTGAGGAGCAATTCTTTTCCAGGCCTGTAAACTTGTAGGATAATGGAGGTACTGATTCTTTGCCAAGTGAATGCATCTGGATTTCTGACCCTTTAGGCCTTTCTGGTTATTAAACTTTTGACGAGGAGGCTTGGAATCAGTTCCCAGGGCCTGGAGGGCTGTTACCAAGATTTTGGCTTGTCTTCTTGCAGCTCTGTCAGCTGCCTGTACTGCCTGCTGTTGTTTCTATGCATCTCAATTGTTAAAAAACTTTTTGAGTTACTTCAAGCAACAGAGAAATATTCATTCCTTCAAAGCTCTCCAGCTTCTGCAACATTTTCTGGATGTCTGAAGCTGCCTGAGCCACAAATGTCAAATTAATAGCTCGAGCATTGTCAGGAGCCAAGGAGTCAAAAGGAGTGTAAGTCCAAAACACCTCTTGGAGGCCCTTGAGGAACACCCTTGGAGATTCCTCAAGTCCCTGGAGAACTTCAGTAGTTTTAGAAAGATTGATAGGTTTTTGGGCTGCCCCCTTCAAACCTGGTAAAAGAGTCCAGTGATAGGAATCTAGTGCCTTGGAACCCACTGAGGGGGTGGGATCCCAGTCTGGGCGAGTGCAGAGAAAAACCTCCTCTAACATTTCCTGACTTTTCTCCTCTGTATCAGCCGCTGAGGCCAGGACAGACTTTTCAGTTTCAGTTTTAATGCACTCTGGCTTTTTAGAAATAAATAGAGTTTAAAAGGAGCTGCTGACAATTACCCCAGGTGGGAAGATGAATGTGCATGGTTGATTTTACCAGCGAGATTAAAACCTATGGTTTCATGGATTTTGACAAGATCTTGTTTTCTTGAGAAACAGGTAAAACAAGTTTTCCTTGAAGAGTTAGCCAGGGGCCTTTGTATATAGCACCCTGTTGTTTTTTTAAGTTAGAAGCTCTGTCTCTGTATAGTATGGTTTACAGGAAGGGTCCTGAGTTTTAAGAAAACATATATTTAACCATGGAGGGGGGTTGGGGACTAAATTTAACCATAAAAGGAAACTGATTAGTATGACCAGGTGTTCCCTGTAATGACCTTCCAGACAGACTAAGTATCATGAACATCCAGAGACCCTGTGAAGGGCTATTTAACATTAAATGCAGACCAATTGTTTTCACAGAGGGTCTGGAGTTTGCCTTTGGAGAGACAGACACTGTAGTCCTCCATGAGCCCAACAGAGAAATTCCTTATTATACAGTCCAGAGGACCAGAGGATTTAGAAGTCAGTGACTCCATATTGTCAAAACCAGTAAATTACAGAAGGCACCTGATGAGGATCAGACCTCCAAACACAAGAAGATAAGTAAAGGTTAATAGAAGTTGCTGGCCTGGCGACCAGTTCAAAAGTGAAACAAAAGTAAGCCCTGTGGCAAAGAGGAATGCAAAGCAGGGAAAGAGGTCAAGTATGACAGGGATATATAAATAACATAGGCAGTAAGAAGTTAAAGCAGGTACCCAAGCAGAAACCAGATACTAAACTGAGACTCTGTTCAGCCAATGTCTTTGGCTTAATGAACAATGTTAAAGGAGTGGCCTTGTTAAGCAGAGGACTGACGGGTTGTAAATTTTGTGAACCCATAACAAACAATGAGCAAACCACAAACAAACAATTAAAACACAATGACAGGGTGCATCTGGGCCAAGTCAGGAGAGTTATGGATCCCCGGAACAACCTCAGGACAGAAAACGGAATCCTGAAGCAACCTCAGAGCAGAAAACTGGTGGACTGTATTCAGTCAATGTCTTGGCCTAATGAATAGTATCCATAAGGTGACCTCATCAAGCCATGAGTCTCTTAAACAGAAATAGAAACCACGGTTACAAGCAAATAAACAGAAAATCAAAAACAAATTCTTACCTCCTAGGAGATTGAAGATGAACTCAGGTTCTTTTGAGGCAGCAGCTGCCAGCAGTCATTCCAAATCCCTCAGAGCCAGACGAGAGGCTAAGGGGCCTGAGAAGCTCAGGAGGTACTTTCCCTACAACCTGTCCTCCCAGCTGGGGAGGGTCAGAGTGAGGCGGCTGCTCATGCTGGCAGAAAATTTCTCACTGGGGCCTCCAAATGTTGTGACCCAAGTGCAAGTAGGAGTCACGCCAGCACACCAAGTTCAAATTAAGAGTCCTTTCTTTAGCATGCAGTCAAGAGAAGGCTCTCACCTAGAAGCTCTTGACACTGAATGGAATCAGCAAGAAGCTTGCATAGGCAAAATCTGCAAATTGGCTACATAGCAGGGGTGAGCAGGGGGTGAAGGAACAAGAAATATACTATAGGGATGTGACAAGAGGATTTTTACATGAACTAATTTTATAACAATTTCTTGGTGCAGCATATGATTTCAGTTAACAAAGCATACAATTACATGGAACTTGAAGCTAGGGAATTTTACAAATGGTCAGCAAGAATGGGCAGCATGATCAGCTCAGGGAACAAAGCTATGGGTCTGTGGTCATGGGAATGTTACAACAATCACATGTATACATTGGGAGGCTATTCTTAGGTCAAGCAGGCAGCTAAGATGGAGAATTTTAACAAAATGGAGTTACCTATGTCAAGCAAGCTATTGCAATTATTTTATGTATTTCATTAGCTATTTCATCCTATAGCAGAATCAAATTCTGACACTACTTAGAGATAGCATCAGACCCCTCAGCTAAGGGCTCAATACTGAGCAGTAGGTAGGTTAGTCAACCTTCTCTCCAACTTGGATACAGATTGGAGGCTCCCACAAACCCTTTATTGGGTTCAGTCATTAGCTACACTTGATTACAAAACTGAAAAAAATAGCGTACTTACTCTTTCCAATGCATTACAAAGGATCTTTTAAAGGATATAAATGAACAGCCAGATGAAGAGGTGCATGGGTGAGGTATGTGGAAGGGGTGTGCAAGCTCCTGTGCCCTCTCTAGGTGCCTCTGCCACACCTCCCTATGTTCAGCAACATGGAAGCTCTCTAAGCCTGTCATTTTGGGTTTTATGAATGCTTCAAGATGTTGGCATTATTGATTAAATCAGTGACCATGAAGGAGGGATTGAAAATTCCAACTTCTAATCACAGGGTTGCTTCCCATGGCAACCAACCCTCCTGAGGTTGTCCAGGTGCCCCATTCATCCATCATCTCATCAACATACAGAAGACATATCACTGCATGGATTCCACTGGGAGAGAGACCACAAAAGTACTTCTTATTATGTCACAACAACCCACAAAATGGAAGAAAAAACTTACAGATTGTATATGTAATTGTGGTCTGTTATCCAGAATACATATAAACAACTTTTACGGCTCAGCAACAGAAATACACACAATCCAATGTTACAATTGACAAAGGACTTTAATACACACTTTGCCAACAAGTACATGAAAAGGTGCTTAACATCATTAGTTATGATGAAAATGCAAATTAAAGCCACAGAGATATGCTTTAACTCACACTAGAATATCTATACTAAAATCAATGAAAAATAACATTAGTTGACAAGGATGTGGAGAAACTGGAGCCCTTTAACATCGCTTGTGCCAATGTGAAATGGTGCAGTCAATGTGTAAAATGCTTTGGCACTTCTTCAAAAAGCTAAAAATGCAATTCTCATCTGACTCAATAATTCTATTCCTAGGCATATACACTCCAAATAAATAAAAACAAATGTTCAAACAAAAATGTGAACACTTTAAAAATCTGGCAATATCATGAAAATGAAGAATAATCTCAGGAACAATTCCATAAGAGAAAATGGGAACAGAACAGAAAAGACATTCTCCCAGTTGGGGTAGGAGATAAAAATAAAGTGGGTCTGTGGACTGGATTATCATGTAGAAACCATGTTGATTTCCTGATTTGGGGGTAGTCATGGTTACCTTGAGGAGTGTCTCTGCCTGGGTAAAATACAGTGGAATATTTTGTGTGAAGTTACAAACCTGGTAGAGGAGTAACACCGGGAGAATCTGAGAGAAAGGAAAATGAGTACTTACAACTGCTATTCCAAGTTTCTTATAAGTATGAAATTATTGGAAAGGAAATTACTTTGTTAAACAACCATATTAACACCATGCCAGTAAAGCAAAGATAACATCACACTTCATTATGGAGACTCCAGTTGAGCCAAAGCTGTGAAAGCAATTGCCCTTATAGGAGCCTGAATATCATTAGAGGCCACTGAGTGGACATTATTATATCAGTATTAGAGGACACTGTGTGCTTGTTATTACATTAGTATTAGAGGTCCCTGTGTGGATATTTTTACCTTAGAATTAGAAGTCTTGTGTAGATACTAATATGTTACTATTGTGGCCACTGGGTAGATATTATTTCATTATTAGACACACCTGTGTGGATATTATTTCACTGATATTAGAGGTCACCATGTGAATATTATTTCATTAGTATTGGAAGCCCCTGTGGATAATACTACACTAGTAGTAGAGGTCACTGTGTGGATATTATATTAGAATTAGAGGCCCTGTAGGGATATTATTACATTTGTATTAGAGGCCCATGTGCAGATATTATTACATTAGTATTAGGGGGTCCATGTGTGGCTATTACCATATTAGCATTAGAGATCCTTGTATAGATATTATTACATTCATATTAGGGGCCTATGCATATTACATTCACATTAGTATTAGGAAGCCTATGTGTGGAAATTATCACATTAGTATTAGAGGCCCATGAGTGGATATTATTACACTAGTATTAGAGGCCACTATGAGGATATTATATTAGGCTGTCCAGGGCCCCCATCCATCAGTCATCTCATCAACATACAGAAAACACATCACTGCATTGATTCCACTGGGACAAAGACCACAAAAATATTTCTTATTATGTCACAATAACCCAAAAAATGGAAGAAAAAAACTTATACATTATATACCAAATTGGGGGTCTGTTATCCAGAATATATATAAACAACTATGTAGATATTATTACATTCATATTAGAGGCCCATGTGTGGATATTATATTAGTATTAGGAGTCCTGTGTGGATATTATTACATTCATATTAGAGGCTCATGTGTGGATATTATATTAGTAATAGAGGTCCCTATGTGGATACTATTACACTAGTACTAGAGGCCAATGTAAGGATACAATATTAGTATTAGAGGCCTCTCTGGGGATATTAGTATTAGGTTGCCCAGTGTGGATATTATTACATTAATATTAGAAGTCCAGCCCATGTATAGTTATATGGTTATTAATATTGCATTAGCATTAGAGGCCCCTTTGTGGATATTATTACCCTAGCATTAGAGGTCACTTGAGGATATTATATTAGGATATTAGAGACCCTGTGTATTAGGGGCCTTTGTGGGAATATATATTAGTGGCCGCCCCATTTTGAAAGCTGAGAACCATCTCAGGGTACAGCGAACAGTGGGACTGGGGGTCAAAGTTTTCTCCATGGATCCCTCCCTCTGTGGACTCTCTCCTCTGCACTCAGGGCCATGGACAGGAAGCCTTTCACTCACCACTGAATAGCACCAAGTTGACGCCTTCCTCGAGGAAGCCCTGAGAAAAAAGCGGCTTTTGTCCTCGCAGCTTCTGAGGGAATAATCTAATTTTCAGATTATTTAGCTGTTGTCCTCACAGATTCTGGCACCCTCTGAGGAAAGTTGGTCAGAAGAGGCGGCGTGCTCGTGCGCCTTCTGGTGGCTATACTCAGCACAGGGTGCGCTCACTCACAGTTCATGGGCGGACGTGCCCCCCCTCCTGGCTGTCCTGAGAAATCAATAGCATTCAGTATTCAGATTTCTCAATGCCATAATTTCAGAAATACAAACAGAAACGTGGCCCACTTTCCCACGTTTTTAACAAACAGAACAAATGCAATAATCATTTTGAAACCATAGGAAATGAAACGAATGTAGGCATAAGCAAGCACTATACAAAAATTCACTCAAAATTGTCCCTAGACTGAAATTTGAAATGCAAAATGATAAAAGTTTCAGAAGAAAGTTTATGTGACGTTGGATTTGGTGTTGACTTTAACACACAACACCAAAAGCAAATTCACAAAAGAAAAAATATTAACAACATAATCTTTATAAAACAACATTTTCTACTCTGTGAATGACCATGTTCAGATACCAAAAAGGCAATATTTACAACATAAATATCTGATTTTAAAAGGTATTTAAAAATATGCAAAGGACTCTAAGAAAGCAGCAATAAGAAAACTAAAAGCCAAATGAAAGTGAGTAAATATATGTACAGACAACTGGTCAAATAAAATATAATGATGTATGAAAGTATGCTCAACATCACATATCATTAGGAAACTGCCAATTAAAATAACAAAGAGATAACATTTCACACCTATAAGAATGAACTCTAAAAAGAATAAAACTGACAATACCAATTGCTGGAAGATAAAGAACAACAGGAATTATCATTTATTGCTGGTAGAATGCATAATGGTATAGCCACTTTGGAAGACAGTTTGGTACTTTTTCCCAAAGCCAAACAGATATCCGCTTACAAGCCAACAACTAAGTCTTTAAATTGTCTGTATTTAGAAGAGTATGTTAAAAAAAAACAGCATGCAATTATGAATAGCACTTCTATTCATAATCATTAGAACTTAAGGTAATCAGAATATCCTTCAATAGCTAATCTAAGGGAGACACAACCAAGCAATGTAATGGATATGATAAAGAAACCCATGAACAACCAGATGAAGAGGTAAGGTTCAGAAGTGACCTAAGTGCAGGAGTTCTGTCCCCATGGAGTTAGAGTGTGCCACGTTCCCTGTTTGTGAATGCATTTGCCAACTTAGAAGCTCTCTGAACATCATCTTTTAGGAATTTTAATGGGGGCTTCATCAAGTTGGCATGAACAATTATTAAGTCAATCTTCAGTTCCTTTTCCTCTCAGAAGATGGGATGTGAGACTGAAAGTCTCATGGCTTGGTCTTTCTAGTGATCATCCCCAACCCAGAAGCCATTCATGAACCCACCAAGAGTCCTTATTAGAATAAAAGACATTCATATCACCCAGGAGATCCAAAGACATTTAGGAATGCTGTCTCAGTAACTAAGATCAAAGGACAAATACTAGAACAAAAGATACTCTCAGCACCTCTATCACTCAGGAATTTATAAGGGGTTTTGGAGCTGTGATCAGAAACTGGAGACAGAGACCAAACATATACTTAAGTCACTACCTGCAATCTGGATTAACAATGAATTCACTATTTATAATGGAAAAGTGGGTTAAATAAATGGTAGAGGGAAGGAGACAGTTTTCTCACTGTTGGAGTTATGGATAAAAAAAGGAGGGGAGACAATAAACATTCATTTGCAGGTATCTTCTTTGTAGAATAGTTTGAGTTCCTCTGGGTATATTCCCACTAGGGGAATTGCTGGGTCATATGGAAGGTCAATTTCTAGTTCTTTCAGAAATCTCCAGACTGTTTTCCAGAGAGATTGTTCAAGTTTGCATTCCCACCAACAGTGTAGCATGATCAATGTTTGTATACTTAACCCTGCATTGTATCCCACATCTTTACATTAGAATAAAAAATAATATTGAAAAAAAAGAAAGGAGGGAAGGCTAGAATGATCCCTATGATAAGGATCAGAGTCCATTGATTTGAGATATCAGTATAAACTCACTTTTAGCTTAATATACACACAGATGGTTCCACCTATAATTCTGTGTAATTAAGTGTTTATAGGTAGATTAGAATACACATAAATATTCCTTTGCATTGTCGGCTGTCAGGACAAAGATACAATGAGCACATTAACTGCCAAATATAAGTTTTTAGTATGATTCCCTAATAAAAAGAATCAGGATTCTTTGAAAAAATGGCTGATACTAGAACTGGGTCACTAAATACATGTGCCAGGTTAATCTTGAAATATGAAAAAGTAAGGAAGTACTTAAAAAAGATGAAATTGTGTCAAAAGAAAACTGAAGGCAGTGGAAAGAGCTCCCAATAGACATGGAAATGAATTCAGAGCAATAAAATACTGGAGAAATGGATAATAACCAAAAGCCTTAAGTAACCACCAGGGTGTCCAAATGGTTATAAATAATTAAGTAAACCGATGAATTAAAGATAAATCTCTTATGCACAGGAATTCCAAATAACTGGTGTAGGCACCAATCACCGAAGAGATGGAATTAATACCCTACTCGCTAAGTGTGGGCTGTACATAGGAACTTCCTCCAAAAGACTATAGTATGGACATGGTGGGGGGGGGTAGTAATTTCACATTGTGAAACCTGAAAACACTACATAAATCAGTTGAACAAAGTTAGTATAAACAGTGACAATTTATCTTGAGAGCATGAAGTGAAAAGATTAGCACTTCACCTCTGTAATTTGTTTCCCCAAGCTCATAACCACAGTCTAAGTATGAGAGATGTGCCAAGTAAACCACAATGTTGAAAACTGTACACAGTACCTGATCAACCATCCTCAACACTGTCAAGATCATCAGAACAAGGAAAATTTGAAAAACTGTGACAGCCTGGGTGGTCTTGAGGGAGACAGAGCTCTGAGTACATCCTCAAAGTTTCCTGTTGTGACAGCAGCACCTCCTGGATGGGTCTGAGGGGACTCAGCTTTGGGCATGTTGTGCAAGGTGTGCTTTAGTGACTATGGCATCTCCTGGGTGTGACCTGAGGAGGACAAAGCTCTGGGCACAGCCTTCAGGTATCCTGTGGAGATAGTGGTGCCTCCCAGATGGGATCTGAGGTAGACAGAGCTCTAGACACACACTCCAGGTGTCCTGTGATGACAGTGGCCTGAGGAGATGGAGCTCTGGGAATATTCCAGGTGTCCTGTTGTGACAGTGGTGTCTCTCAGGTGATCCTCAGGGGCACAGAGATCTGGACATGCCTCTGAGGTGTCCTATGGTGACAGTAGCACCTCTCAAGTAGTCCTGAGCAACACAGAACTCTGGGCACAGCTCCACCTGTCCTGTGAAGACAGTGACACCTCCCATGTGAGACCTGATGAGTCACTAGACATGTGCCCCAAGGTTCTGTCTTGACAGTAGTGTCACCTGGGTTGTCCTCAGGGGAACAGAGTTCTGGCATGAGCAGAGATGTTCTGTAGTCACAGCAGCATCTCCAAGGTGGACTCTGAGTAGAATGAAGCACTAGACATGTTCCCCAGGTATCCTGTGGTAATGTGGCAGAAAGGGGGCTGATAGCAGTTAAAAATATTCCTTTTAAAAGTCAATTGGCAAGCTCTGAAAACCCACCAGACCGGTTTTGTGTGAAAAAACCAAATAGCCAAAGACTGATGGGTTTCATGAGAATGCAAACGAGTGACTAATTCACAAAGTTACCAAATCCTCTCTTTTTTAAGTTATCAGTTTACAGCCCCTACTCGCTCTGCATTTCCTGGAAACCATTGATTCTTTGAAAATCTGATTTTGCTGAGTACAACCTTGTGAATTCCAAAGAAAATGTGTAATTGCTCAACCCGACCCCCACCCTCACCTAAACAAAGTTTTAAGACTCCTCTCCTCCCTTTCTGAGGTGCTCGGCCTGGGAGCATTAGCCCACTGAGTCATGCTGGCACTAAAATAAATATGCTACTTCCTAAAAAAGCCTTGGTGTCATGGCCTTTCTGTGTTCCTGCTACATTCTGGTGCATTGGCCAGGAATGGGAGAGTTCAGAGTGTGTTTCACCTCCTTTGTCATTCAGGTACAACAGCCAGGGTGAAAGGCAATCTCACCTAGCATGCAAACGGACCTTTTGATCTGTAGGAGGAAAGTCCCTCCCAGTGCACTGAGGTTCGGACCATGAAAGCAAAACAGGGACCCCAAGAGGCAAGGAACTGGCATGAGGACGACCACGTGATGGAAAAGACAGAAAGACCACCCAACACAAAGGGTAGGAACAAGGGCCTTTGCATAGACCTGCTAGTAGGTGGCAGAAGTGCAGCTTGATCACCTCCCAGAGTCTGTGAGTAGTCTCCAACCCAAAGGAAAGGGCTGAAAGACAGTGAAGGAAACGCTGCTTCGAGATGAAACCATCAACTCCTAGGAATTGGGTGGAGGGCTGGAGAATGTGCTGTGTGATTGCGTGTGAATGAGACAGATGGAGGAAGGGCTCCACATAAAGTTAGTCTGCATTGGTGGTGCACCAACCTGCTAATTGCTAAGAGGTGTTTGAAATATCTTTGTGAGGAGTATGGCTAGAGGAGGAAGAAACAGATGTTTCCCATACTCCTCATTCTCTTATTTGTGTGTGTGTTGTTTTGAATCTGCTAAAAAGTAGGTTGAGTTATTATTATGCTTTGTTTGGTGGGACATGTTGTCTTTTAAAAACTTGATTAGCACATGTTTCTTTATGTCATTTTACGTTTCCCACCCTTTATTTGTGTGGTGCTTCTCCCAACCTGTTGGCACTGTTAAAATTTCGGCCTTTTATTTACTTTTGTTATCTTTTTTTATTGACTTTTAGATGTTTTCCTATTTTTAATTTTTTTATTTTTTTCCCCATTATCAATATTTTTTATTATGGTTTGGTGGGGTACAGTTAAGGGTTAGGTGTACAATTACATTTTATTCAGGCACTCTGTTGAAAAGAGGTGTTTCCCCATCCCCAGAGAGATATTTGCTACTGTTAATCCCATCTCCCTCCCCCCATCCATAGTTTCCTAGTACCATCAGTCATTTTCTTATAATATTACATTGGATGTTCAAGTTCCATTATATGAGTGAGAACATGTGATACTCAGATCTTTGTTTCTGTCAGAGGTCACTCAGTATTATAGACTCTAGTTCCATCCAGGTTGCTGTGAAATTCATGATTTTGTTCTTTTTTATGGCTGTGTAGTATTCCATTGTGTATATGTACCACATTTTAAAAATCCAGTCCTTTTTTGATGGGCAGCATGGTTGTTTCCAGGTTCTTGCTACTGAGAGCAACGATGCGACAAACATACGTGTGCAGATATCTTTTTTATAGAGTGATTTGAGTTCTTCAGGATATATTCCCAGTAGGGGGATTGTGGGGTCATATGGGAGGTTGATATTTAGAGCTTTTAGGAATCACCACACTGCTTTCCACAGAGGTTGCACTAGTTTACACTCCCACCAACAGTGTAGAAGTGATCCCTTTTTGCCACACCCTCTCCAGCAGCTGTAATTTTTTGAGTTGTTGATAATTGCCATTTTGACTGGAGTTAGGTGGTGTCTCACTGTAGTTTTGATTTGCATCTCCCTGATGATTAGCGAGGTTGAACATTTCTTCATGTGTCTGTTGGCTGCTTGGATGTCCTCTTTTGTGAAGTGTCTGTTCATATCTTTTGCCCATTTTATAATGGGGTTGTTTGTTTTTTCTTTTCAGCACACTGTAGTTCCTTGTAGATCCAGGATTTTAAGCCTTTGTCAGACCTGGTGTTTGCAAATACTTTGTCCCACTCTGTAGGCTATCTCCCTGCTCTCTTGATGGTTTCTTTGGCTTTGCAGAAGCTTGTCAGTTTAATGAGGTCCCACTTGTCTATCTTCTCTCTTATGACCTGTGGGTTTCGGGTTTTATTCCGGAATTGGAGGCCAGTTCCGATTTCCATGAGGGCATTTCCTTCATTTTCTAAGGTTCTTATGGTTTGAGGTTTTACATTTAGATCTCTGATCCATTTGGAGTTAACCTTTGTGCATGGGGATAGATAGGGGTCCTGTTTCAATCTTCTCCATGTGGTTAACCAGTTTTCCAAGCACCACTTAATGAATAGGTTCTCCTCTCCCCAGTGGTAGGTGGTGGAGGCCTTGTCAAAGATGAGTTGGTTGAGAAATTAAGGTTTTGCTTCTTGAATCTGAATTCTATTCCATTGATCTATATGCCTGTTCCTATACCAATACCAAGCTGTTTTGATGATTGTAGCTTTATAGTAAAGTTTGACGTCTGGTAATGTGATACCACCTGCTTTGTTTTTTTGTTTGTTTGTGTTTTTTGTTTTTTTTGTTTTTTTTGCCGAGGATTGTTCTGGCTATTCTTGGACATTTGTGTTTCCATATGAATTCCTGCGTTGTTTTTTCTAGGTCTGAGAAGAATGTTGCTGGTAATTTGATGGGTATTGCATTGAATTTGTAG
>NW_007036902.1:29269-38197 GCF_000164805.1 Carlito syrichta
TCCAATTCATGAGCATGAGATATTTTCCACTTATTGTGTCATCTTTGATTTCTTGAGCAGAATTTTGTAGTTTTCATGTAAAGGTCTTTCACGTCTCTGGTTAGGAAGATGCCAAGGTATTTCATTTTTTGATGTGTGGCTATTGTGAATGGAATTGTGTTTTTTATGTGGGTTTCTGTTTGTTTATTATTGGTGTAGAGAAATGCAATTGTCTTTTGTACATTTATTTTGTATCCTGAGACTTTGCCAAAGGCCTCTATCAGTGTAAGGAGGTTTTTGACAGATTCTCTTGGGTTTTCAGGGTACACAATCATATCATCTGCAAAGAGAGATAACTTAACTTCCTCTTTTCCTATTTGGATTCAGCTGATTGCCTCCTCTTCTCTGATTGCTTGAGCCAGGACTTCCAATACTATGTTGAACAGGAGGGGTGAGAGTGGACATCCTTGTCTTGTTCCAGTTTTTAGGGGAAATGGTTCCCATTTTTGTTCATTTAGAAGTATGCTGGCCGTGGGTTTCTCATAGATGGTTTTTACTATTTTGAGGTATGTTCCCGTATGCCTAGATGTTCAAGGGTTTTTATCAAGAAGGGGTGCTGGATTTTATCAAAAGCTTTTTCTGCATCTAATGATATAATCATGTGGGTTTTGTTTTGACATCTGTTGATGTATTTAATTACATTTATCGTTTTATGAATGTTGAACCAGCCTTGCATCCCAGGAATGAAACCTACTTGGTCATGATGGACGATTTTTGAGATGTATTGTTGAATCCGGTTTGCTAGGATCTTGTTGAGAATTTTAACATCTGTGTTCATTAAAGATAGTGGCCTATAGTTCTCTTTCTTTGTTGGATCTTTACCTGACTTGGGTATCAATGTGGTGTTGGCTTCATAAAATGATTTAGGGAGAGTTCCATCTATTTCAATTGCCTGGAATACCTTCAGTAGGATTGGTATCAGCTCCTCCTTAAATGTCTTGTAGAATTCTGCTGGAGAGCCATCTGGACCAGGGCTGTATTTTGTAAGAAGTTTTCTTATTACGTAGTCGATTTCCTTGATTATTATTGGTCTATTTTAGGGTCTCAATTTCTTCTTGTTCCAACCTAGGCAGGTTGTGTGATGTCAGAAAGTCCTCCATTTCCTTAAGGTTTTCAAGTTTGTTTCCATACAAGTGTACGTAGTAGTCTCCAGTGATCTTTTGTATTTCTTCAGGGTCAAATGTGACTTCATCTTTTGTGTTTCTGATTGTGCTTATTTGGTTTTTTCCTTGTTTTTTCTTGGTCAGAATAGCTAGGGGACCATCAATCTTGTTTTTCCTTTCGAAGAACCAGCTTTTTGTTTCATTGATTTTTTGTATTATCTTTTTGTCTTCTATGTCCTGATTTGGGCTTTTATTTTGGTGATCTGGATGCTTCTACTGAAATTAGGGTTTTTGTGGTCTTGCTTTTCCAGCTTCTTTATGTGGCGTGTTAGGTTGTTAATTTGTGTTCCTTCCATTTTCTTCATGTGTGTTTGTAGGGATATAAATTCCCCTGTTACTACAGTTTTCAAGGAGTCCCAGAGATTTTGGTAAGATATTTCTTCATTTTCATTTGTTTCCAGGTATCTTTTGATCTCTGTTTTGATTTCATCATTGACCCAGGAGTTGTTTAGCATCATGCTGTTTAGTGTCCATGTCTTTGTGGGTTTGGGGGGACTTTGTTGCTGTCAATGTTTATTTTTATTCCACTGTGGTCCGAGAAGGTGCATGGTAGAATTTTGGTTCTTTTAAATTTGCTTATGCTTTATTTATGGCCAATTACTTGGTCGATCTTAGAATACATTCCATGTGGCGATGAGTAGAATGTGTATTCTGAGGTCTTTGGTTGGAGTGTTCTGTAGGTATCAGTTAAGTTCATTTGGTCCAAAGTCACATTGAGATTCCAGATCTCCTTGCTGGTTTTTTGTCCTGATGATCTGTCTCGGGTTGTGAGTGGGGTATTAAAGTCCCCAGTTATGATGGCGTTAGATTCAATATCTTTCTTTAGTTTTCCTAAAAGTTGCTTTATGAAAGTTGGTGCACCTATGTTGGGTGCATATATGTTTAGGATAGATATTTCTTGCTGATGGATTGAGCCTTTTATCATTATGCAGTGGCCTTCTGTATCTTTTTTGATTTTTCATAGCTTGAAGGGTATTTTGTCTGAAATTAAGATTGCTACTCCTCCTCTCATTTGTATTCCATTCGCCTGAAAGTTTGTTTCCCATCCTCTTACTTTGAGTCTGTGGGTGTCCTTTCTAGTGAGGTGAGTCTCTTGAAGGCAATAGATTATTGCCTGATGATATTTTATCCATTTTGCCATTCTATGTCTTTTCAGTGGTGCATTTAGTCCATTCCCATTCAGGCTAATAATTGAAATGCAAGAGTTTATCCCTGTCATAAGGTTCTTACAGAGTTGTTCCTGTTGGTTTGTTGTCCTTCTTTGGGTTTTGGAGTTGGCTTATGAGTTTTTAATCTTTTGCCTGTACTCTTGTAAAGAATGTTGTTGTTCTTTTTTCTTTTTCTTCTGTGTTCAGTACTTTCTTAAGTGTTTCTTGTAGAGGTAGTCTGGTGGCAATGCAGGTTCTTAGGGATTGGATATCTGGAAAAGATTTCAATTCTCCCTCACTAATGAAGCTTAGTTTGGCTGGGTAGGTTATTCTTGGTTGAAACTGTTTATCTTTTAGAACTTTGAGGATAGGACTCCAGGCTCTCCTAGCCTGAAGGGTTTCTGTGGATAAATCTGCTGCTATTCTAATTGGTGTTCCCTGGTAGGTAGTCTGGCCTTTTTCTCTTGCTGCCTTTAGGATTTTTTCTTTTATTGCTACTTTGTTTAGGTGAATTATTATGTGTCTGGGAGTTGGTCTCATTTGTTGTCATGCAGGGGTTCTCTGCATCTGTTGTGTTTTAATTTTTTCATCCTTCATGAGATGAGGGAAGTTTTCTTGAATGATTTCATGAAATGTTTGTTCCAGTGTGGCTTCTGTTTCTCTCTCTGCCTCAGGAAACCCAATTACTCTTAGGTTCGGTCTCTTGAAGTGATCATTCATCTCTTTCAAGTTTTGTTCTGTCTTTTTGAGCTTCTTTTCTATGCTTTTGACAGTTTGGGTTAGTTCTGTGTTTTGGTATTCAAGCTCTGAGATTATTTCTTCTGCTTGACTAATTCTGCTTTCCATGCTTACTAGTTTGTTATTTATTTCCATCACAGTATTCCTTACTGCTGCTATTTCTGACATCAGCTCCTTCCTATTTTCCTCTTGTCTCTACTCAATTTTTTAAATTCTCTCCATTAATGTCTTGATGTCTGGGTTTGTGGCATGTGACCAGTCATTCTGGGGGCTCTTCATTGTTCGTGTTCCAAAATCTGTTTTTTCAGCATCTGATCTCCCAGGAGTCTGTGTGAGACCTATATTCTTCTTTTGGTTTTTCTTCATTTGTGCAATTTTTTCCCCTCCCTACTTTTTCCTTCCCTCCATGTCACCGTCTTTTTTAATTCTGTTATTCAGGGGTAGAGGAATTGTTTTTACTTCTGTTTGTTCAATCTCCTATTATTTATGTATGCCCTCTTATTTTGTTCAATTCTGGAGTTGCACTGTAGGTTGGGGGTGGTCCTTTTTACAGTTTTGACATTTACTTAAGGGGGAGCTATGATTCAAAATCTATCTGCAGGTCCTGGTATTCGCTGACAGGTGTATGGATAATGTGGAACCCACTTCCCACTGCCTTGGAATCTGTCCATGCAGTGGAGCTGTAGGTTTACTCCCTGAAATAAACTGTGGTTAGCAGAGGGAAGAGAATGAAGCAGACAGTGGGTTGAAGATGGGGGTGGAGAGATTGAGGAGTAAGGGGGGAAACAAACGAGTGTGCCAACAAATGGAGAGAGAGACCTATACTGATAGATAAAATCAATAGACCACAGCTACAGACAAATCAACTCCCATACAAAAAAAATAAATATATAATGATGCTAACATACAAGCTAACCAACCACCTTATTGGTGTGCTGTTCCTCTATACAAAGATGGTTTACAGAGTGAAGAGAGAAGAAATGGAAGAGGGGAAAAAAAGGAACAATACAGTAGGAATAGAATTAAGTCATGAAACTAACAGAATCAATCAAGCACACTCTGAGACTTTTCATTTAAGTCCATTGTCTTTTCAGTTCTGATTTCTAGCTTTCTATTCAAGCTGGTGAATTAGTTTGCAGTTAGGGTCAGTTGCCCCTGGTCTGCTGTGAAGGACAATTCAGATCACCCTCCATTCACCCTCCATTCACACTCTGGCCTATGTCTTTTTCAAGCTTGTTTCTCTCATTTCAGTGTTGTTACCTTGAATCGCCAGCAGGTGGTGCTATCTCAGCTGCTCGCCCCAGAGGGGGTGGGACCAGACAGGAACAGGCAGAGACTTGAGATGGATGCCTGCCTTGGGCACACGGCAGGAGACTCATGGCGAGCAGGACGTCTCGGTTGCAGAGGTGGCAGCGATCCCAGCAGATCTTGTCTGCAGGGGCTTCAAGGACTGAAGTCATGGATTGCCTCTGGCCCAAGTGGTGCGATGTGCTATGGCCACCATGGAGGCCGTGGTGGAGGCGGTGGAGGCTGCTCCTGTGTCTGCCCTGCAGTGGGTGACCAGACCGCTGCGATGCCCCAGCAGTGGCAACAGCTTAGCTCCATAGGAAGAGCAGGCTGCGATGTTGGTGTCCGCAGTCCCTCGGGGTGAGAGCCAGAGACTCACTGCAGTTCTCCTTTGCAGAGGGTTTCATAGACCAGATTTCCCCATCGCCATCTTGCTGCAAGTCAAATTTCTACCTTTTAGCCAGGCTCGGTGGCTCAGCCTGTAATCCTGCACCTTCGGGAGGCTGAGGTGAGTGGATTGCCTGAGCCCGCGGGTTCAAGACCTGCCTGGGCAGTGAGACCTCATCTCTACAAAAAATCAAAAAAATCAACTGGACATGGTAGTGCATGCCTGTAATTCTGGCTTCTCAGAAGGCTGAGGCGGAAGTATTGCCGGAGCCCAGCAGGCGAGGCAGCGGTGGCCGGGAGCAGCCACTGTACTCCAGTCTGGGTGACAGAGTGAGACTCCAACTCAAAAAAAAAAATTTTTTTTTCTGCCTTTTGTTGTTAAGAATGTGGGAAAGTTGCCTGCTGAGTGTGTGAAGTGCTACTGGTTATCTTGAATTCTTTCCTGGAACCACACCTTCTCCCTTCCTTAGCCTGTGTTCTCCTTCATGAATTCTGACAGAGTTCATTCTAATCCACCTTTAAAGAAACAGAGAAATGTCTCTTATATGCTACTTAGCCTTTTTGCTAACTCAGTGCAAGCCTTGGAGAAAATAATTTTGTTATCTTTCTCTGGCTACTAAGGGACCAAATAGACTGTTTTTGTTTTCAAATGCTAAAAGCCAAGTCAGTTGAAAGTAAGTCTGTTTCTCAAGGTTTAGGCCTTGCCTAAGATCATAATCAACTGCTTGTCCCTGTAAAACTGTTGGGAAGTCTCTTAGAGTCATGTAATTTATGCTAAGTCCCGACTTTAAATTGTAATGCTAGATAACACTACTGCTTGCTTTTTTGGCTATGCCTGACTAGCACATCCCTTACAAGACTGGTAAAGCTTTAAATGCTGAATACTTTGCAGGACTTAATAAGGCACAGGAACTAGCCATTCCCACCTGATTAAGTCACCTTGTAAGCTCAGTACTTCACCTAAGGGACAGGTCAAATAAATACTAGGCACACTCTGTGGTGCATAGAGTGAGACCTAATCACTCTCATTTAATTGTTCACATCTGACAACTAAGGCTAATGTTTAGTAGTTCATGAGGATTTTTGACAATTTTGCCTGTTCATAATTAGGAATAAGTAGGAACAGATCATTTTACATCTATGTGGTCTGTTCACTCTAAAAGGTTTTGTAACAAGCCATTTTGTAGACATCATTGGAAAGTTGCAGAGCAGAAAGACCAAAAAAAGGATTCAAGGAGGGGCTGAGGACACTCAGCTTCAAAGAAGCCATCTGAGTCCCAAGAATACCTGGGATTGCCGTTTATGACTTTATTTAGTTATTTGTTTTAGAATTCTCCTTTGAGGAATAAATTGCAAATGTTCAAAACAAATTCTGGATTTTCAAGAAACATGACCAAGAAAATGTGTAGTATTCTGTACCCTCAGACACTCATTAGGGTAGATTTTAGATCATTAAAACAAATTAAAATAATGTGGTTTAAAATAATAATTGCATCATTAAAATCAAATTTGAACTCACTACAAGTTAGCAGATAATGAGATTTGGAAAGGAGCAAAACCATCTGGCAATTAAATTCACTTTGAGGACCGACAGAAAAATGGTCAAAAGTTCTGTGTGCAGAGGTATTTTAAAAATTTATTTCACTACTTTGCAAACAAGATTATATCCTATGGAATATTAAATACTCAACTCCAGAGGCTTGACTCAGGACTATGAATAGTAAACTTCCAATTATAGAAAGATTCTGAAGTTCTTAGAAACTGAGAAATTTTAAAAAAAGGAGAAGGACTCCAGGATGAGCACCAACCAGAGGAAAAGTAAACAAACCTATTGGCAGCTGCCACTAATGGCAAAGCTCCAGCCACTCAAAGAGGCCTGATAAGGATAAACCTGCTAAGGGGGATGGTATCAGCTGCTATGAATATGGTCAGTCTGGGCACTTAAAGCACAATTGTTCTTGATGATATAAGCCCCCAGGACCTTGTCCAACATCCAGACTAAAAGGGCACTGAAAGGACAGTGCGGCCTCTCCCGAAGTGGGGGTGGGGGGGTCACCTAGTTCGGTGATGGTGGCGGTTGACTGAAGGGGGGGCACAGTCCAGTCCAGTGCTCTGTTTGCCATCACTGTAGAGAATCCTTGGGTCTGTATGAATGTGGCTGGGGTCCAAATTAATTTCTTGATTCATACTGAAGCTAAGTTCTTAGCCCTTGTGCTCATACTGAACCTCTTTCTCCTGATACCTGCTCTCTAGTGGGAGTTCAAGGTGTTCCAAAAGTTAAATGTTTCACCTAACAGTTACTAAAGGGTGAATTCAAATTATAACTGTAAGAGGTTGTCTATAAAAAGATAAAAAGGAAAACAAAAAGCAAAGGAAAAATACAAAAAGTTGTTGTGTACAAATAAGATTTTAGTTTAAAAAGGGGGGAATATAAGCGAAAAAATATTTTTTATCTAAGAAGAGATCTTATATGGTAAAATTCTGTCCTATAATAAAGTAGACAGTTATCTGAAAATTTTTAAAAGGGGAAAAAGAAGAAAAATTAAATGGTATAAGCATGCCAAAAATGATATGAGGAAAGTTTATGAAAAAATATATATACAAAAGAAATTGTATAAACAATTTAAGCATAATAAAGTCTTTTCTGGATGCAAGTCTCCAAACATTTTCAAATTTCTCTGCAAATTTTATATAAAATTTACTGGAGTACCTGGTTCAAATGATAGTCTAATACAATCTGTCAGACTACCATTACAGTCCAGAAATACACTAAAAGCTCCAAAGGCTGGTACTTGTAATAAAGCCACAGAAATTAAAGTTTGCAATTTAAGTTATGTTAATAACTTCAGGCCTTGTAGCTTTTGTACGAAAGGTAATCAGCCACTACCTAAAATTGTCCAAATGTATGCTTGACTTTATTCCTTTTATTGAGCCAGAATCCAGTAATTTCATGTTCACATAATGGTCATGTGAGGATTCCAGTTAGGGCCTGTAAATAATGCCACTGCTAAAACAGATCTGGATGCCTCAAGTCAGACAGGGAGAGATTTTCAATCTCTGGCTAGGCAGGACTATGCCCACTGTCAGCTCTGAAGAGATTACAGAAAACGAACCTTCACCCCTCAGCACCCCATATAATTATGGGATCAAAAAATCTCTAAGGAATAAATAATTAAGGCAGGGTAGCTAGCACAGAGAAGACATAGATAAATTTTCTATAGGTGGGTTTTAAAAGGTGTTCAAACATTTTAAAAATTATATTCTATTGCAGGTCATGTGGCAGCCTACCCCCCCTCGGGGAAAAAAAAAACAAAAAAACAACTCCATCAGGTGTGGGACTAGGACAGTACAATCTTTCAATTTGTGGTTTAGCATAGTAATCACTAGAAATCCTTTGGAGACACAAGTAAACTGAGCATAGGTATTTGGCATTGCATCACTCAAGATCCAAGTCCCTGAAATGGGATTCATTAATACTTTGAAATTGTTTAATGGTAGGCCTTTTTCCTACACCTCTGAAGGAAATGGGGCCACCAACATAAATGCTCATAAGGAAATGTGTTGTCCATTTGGTACAAATTTTAATCATAGTTTATAAGTTTGCTTCCCTAGGAACTTCCTGGACCATGGAAAACCCAAACATCCCAGGGGAGTAAGTGCTGCTAAAAATTGAAGAAAAGAAGGAACCACCCAACAGCTCCATCCAAATTTAACAGACCAGCCCCTCAGGGACCCTGAGGTTGAATACTTCATGGACTGGAGTAGGAGTTGTTTCATACAGGAGGAGAAGCGCTTTGTGGGCTATTCCCATTCTTTTAAGTCAGGTCACCAAGGCCCATGGAAAACCTGGAACAAGCCCTGCTCTAAAAGCTTGAGGATAATTCAGCCCTTCTTTAATGCCACACAGGAGGCTGGCTGATTGACTCACAACAGAAGGTTGAAGATTCAGCCTAAGGACTCAATGGATATTGCTGATAAGCCATTGTTTTGCTTTGTCAGCCTTTATCTATGCTAAACTGTCATTTTAATTGCTGTAAAACTGACTTTATTTGCATAGAATTAACAGAGTTGTCCCCATTAAACATGTTAGAAAAGGGTCTCACTAGCATTTCCATTCTTTCTTATAATAGGAAGTGTTCTTGTGCTTTTATGTATTTCTGCCTAAT
>NW_007036903.1:0-498 GCF_000164805.1 Carlito syrichta
ACGGGACTGAGCTGCAAGGAGGCTAGCGCTGGGTGGGACCAGCCCCTGCTGCCAGGATGGCCCCCACGGAGCACTCGCTCTGGGTCTCCAGTCTCACCCACACCCTGCTCAGCTCCCCTGGTGGAACGTTTCGCTCCTGAGGTGCCTCTCCTCCTCTGGGAGCGTCACGGCTGGGACAGCTGGGCCTGGGCCGCCTCTTACACCTCTTGTTCGTCCAGACTCCGACTCGGGGAGAGGAATAGCCTCTTCTGAGGCAATAGAGGGGTGGGACCTGGAGGCCCATCAACCCGAGCGTCTCCAGAATGAGGTCAGAAGGAAGGAAGAGCAGAATGTTGGCTTCACCAAGCCTGGCAGAGATGACAGACCTCCAGCACGGCCGTCAAGTGTCTTCTCAGAGCCTCGGACGGTCCCGAAGACACCCAAATAAAGATGCTTTCACTTGTTCCTGAACGGTCATGATGCGGCTTGCCAACACAGTGTGGGCAGCGCGGGCTGGGA
>NW_007036904.1:0-613 GCF_000164805.1 Carlito syrichta
GGAAACCGTCTGGCAGATGCTGAGGCCAAAAAGGCGGCCCTTTCTGTGGACCATGTCCTAATGACCACACTGCCACACCCTGGGCCCCCAGATCTGCTGGAAAGCCTGAACTATACAGAGGAGGATTTAAAATGGATAAATGGGCAGCCTGGAGTTATGTTTTCAAATGGCTGGTGGTGGATCCAACACTGGGATATGACCACCAGCAAATGGGATGTTCCAACCAGGGGACTGGGTGTACATCCAGTGACATCAACACAAGACTCTGCAGTCACGATGGAAAGGACCATACGTTGTAATGCTTCCAAAACAGTTGGGTCGGCAACTGCTTATAAAAATGCACAGAAATACCCACATGGGAACCAGAAAGATGAAAGAATTAAAACACCATGCAAACATAGTTATGCCCAATGTTCAACAAATAATCGAACAAATTATAAATCAATGTCAGGCTTGTCAGGTTGTCAACGCAACCAATCCCAAACAAAACCCGGGGACCAGACTTTGAGGAAACTGGCCAGGAGCGTACTGGAAAGTGGACTTCACTGAGGTGAGACCAGGAAAATACGGATACAAGTACTTACTAGTGTTTATAGACACCTTTTCAGGGTGG
>NW_007036905.1:0-623 GCF_000164805.1 Carlito syrichta
CCTTCCTTTTTTTCTGAGTCAGAGTCTCACTCTGTTGCCTAGGCTGGAGTACACTGGCATGTTCATGACTACCACAGCCTCTATATGCTGGGCTCAGGTGATTTTTCCACTTCAGCCTTCCAAGTAGCTGGAATACAGGTGTGTGCCACCATGCCCAGCTAATTTTTTAAATTTATTGTAGAGGTGAGACCAGGAGAAAAAAAATCTGTCCTGAATGGGAGAGATCTCCCAATGAATATCCCAGTAGTATAGGAAGTTTTCCTAGGGGTTGTTCCTGGGGGACCTGTAGAATGTACCTCCTACAGTGTAGTGCTGCTGAACAGCCACTCTGATTTGGTATCTCCTCTGTCTGAGTTCTAGAACAGAGTTTCCAGGGCTGAGGATAGTAGGCCTATCTCCCCACTTTGTCTTAGGTTGTTCTGAGAGATATTTCTCAGTTCAGGCACTCCCAATGTTTCCCATGGGTTGAACAGGGGTAGGTTTCCTGCTAGGGAACCCAGGATGGTGAGAAATCTGATTGTCCACCTCAATTTTACTTCTTCCAGTATAGAAACCATGAGTTAGGGATACATTTCTGCACACTTGGTGAAAAGAAGATTGAGGTGAGAGGTACTGTAGATATG
>NW_007036906.1:0-1537 GCF_000164805.1 Carlito syrichta
CACTCCAGTCTGGGCGACAGAGTGAGACTCCGACTCAAAAAAAAAAAAACAAAAAAAAAACATGAAATACTTAGAGATAAATTGACAGAGTGTGATTCTTATAAACTGAAAACTATAAACATTGATAAAATAAACTAATAAAAACCTAAATAACTGGGAATATATTCTATACTCATTGATTGGTGAACTCAAGTATCATCAAAATACAATTTCTCTAATATATCTATAAAGTCAATATGATTCCATTCAAAATCCCACCAGGTTATTTCATAGAAATTGACAAATTGGTTCTAAACTTTATATATAAAACTAAAGGATGCAGAAAAGTGGAAATATCTTTTAAAAGGAAGAACATGGAGAACATACACTACCTGATTTTAAGACTTACAAATTTACAGTAATCAAGAGAGTGTAAGATTATCATAAAGATAGACATATAGGTCAGTAAAACATGACTTTGCCTTTCACTTAAGTTGGAGTAAAGAAACTGGACATATTCTCCTCCCTGTAACAACCCCAACGAGGATGAATCAACCGTCTGTAAGACCGGGACTTAAGGCAATAAAGAATAATAATTCTTGAGAGATGGCCGAAAAAACCAACTGCCCAATTACCTTAAGAGAGCATCCTGGCGTCGCGCCCCCCACCCTCGATCTCAAGCCACCGTGGAGCTCCGCCGCCTCGAAACGTTCACCGCGAGCGGCCTTCCCCACCTACCCCCTCCTCTAGAAGAAAAGAAGAAACTCATGCAAGTTAAACTGAGTTAATAATAATAGCCGGGGCTCCGGCTGCTGCCCGGCGGGCAGCGGGACAGGTAGGATTTCCGGGGGAAACTGCCGTGGAATCGGAGGCGGCGGTGGCGACCTGGAAACTATATCGCACCTCCCTAAACTGGTTAATAGTGGCATGGAAGACCCATTTGCATTTCATGAAGAAAAGTGACTAGTTCAGCTTTCAACTCAGCCACTCAAGTACCTTTCCTAGAGTTTAGTTGCTTTTAAAAGATGGATCTGGATGGCTGAGGAAGGCAGTTTTCTGTGAGGGGCTGGGTCCCACAAGGCTCAGTGAGCCCTGCAAGTTCATGTCAAGAGCACAGAACTCTTTTATTTCTCTCACTCACCTTCCCCACTGGAGGCTGGGGTGGACTGTGGTGGTGCAAGCAAGAGTCTGACTAGTTCCAGCCAAGGGACCAAGACTGCAAACTGCTGAATAGACAGACTGTAAAGCAGAGGGAAAAGTGAACAAAACCAGAAGACCCTCATAAGGAAGAACAGGTCATTGCAGAAGAGAAATAAAAACAACCCCACCTTCCCTCAAAAACAGAATTGAAGAGGGGGAGGGAAAGGGGTAAAGGGAGAAAAATCTACAGAAATGAAGAAAAACCAAAAGAAGAGTATGGGTCTCTCCCAGACGCCTGGGAGAGCAGACACTGAGAAATTGACTTTGGAATACAAACATGAAAAGTCCCCAGACTGAAGGGTCTCAAATGCCATGTAGATATCAGATCAATAATGGAGAGACTAAAAAGAATTGATGA
>NW_007036907.1:0-1007 GCF_000164805.1 Carlito syrichta
AGGAATGGAATGGAATGCTGAGGAATGGAATGGAGAAGAATGGAATGGAGTGGAATGGAAGGGAATGGAATTAGGGGAAAGGAATGGAGAGGAATGAGATGGAGAGAAATAGAATGGAGAGGAAAGGAATGCAATGGAATTGATTGTAGAGAAATGGTGATAATGGAATGAAATGGAGTGCATTGGAATGAAGAGGAAGGGTATGGAGAGTAATGTAATGGATAGGAATGGAGTGGAAGAAAATTGAATGGAGGGGAATGGAGTGGAAAAGTATACAATGGAAAGGAATAGAGAAGAATTCAATGGAATGGACAGGACCGGAATGGAATGGTTAGGAGTGGAATGGAAAGAAATGCAGACGAATCCATACTTAAGGAATGGAAAGCAATTTTAAAACATTGAAAGGCATTGTGAGGAATAGAATGGACACGAATGTCATAAAGAGAAAAATAATGGAATGGAATGCAGAAGAGTGGAATGGAATTGAGTGATATGGAATGTAATGGACAACAAGGGAATGGAGAAGAGTGGAATCAACTGGAATGCAATGGAGTGCAATAGAATGGAATGGAATGGAAAGGAATGGAATGGAATGGAATGAAGACTAATAAAATGGAGAGGAATGGAATGGAGTGGAATATAATGGACTTGCATTGAATGGAGAGGAAAGGAGAAGAAAGGAATAGAAGGGAATGGAAGGGAGAGAAATGGAATGGAAATGAATGCAATGGAATGATGACGAATAGAATGGAATGAAATGGAATGTAGAGGAATGGAATGGAAAGGAATTATTGCAGAACAAAAAAGAGGAATGTAATCAAATGGAGTGCAATGGAATAAGAGGAATGGAATGAAGAAGAATGAATTGGAGAAGAAATGTATGAACAGGAATGAAATGGAATGGTATGGAATGGACTAGAGTAGAATGGAATGGAATGGAGAGGAAAGGAATGGAGAGGAAAGGAATGGAGTGGAATGGTGATGAATGCAATAGAATGTAATATAGG
>NW_007036908.1:0-478 GCF_000164805.1 Carlito syrichta
CCCTTTCTTGCTCTCTTGCTCTTGGAGTTCTTACTCTGGGGGAAGCAAGCTGCCACATTGGGAGTATGTCGTCCTGTGGACAGGCAGGACCACGTGACAAACCACTGTCTCCAGACCACAGTCAGTGTGGACCTGAGGCATGTCAACAACCTCATGAGGGAGCTGGGAAGCAGATCTTCCCACATCAAGCAACCAGATGATTGCAGCTTCAGCCAATATTGTCATTATAGACTTGTGAGAGCCCTGAGCCAGGAGACCAACTAAATTGTACTCAGGTTCCTGGCTCACAGAAACTGTGGGACATGCTTTCTTTTTTAAACTGATATGTTTTCTGATAATATATTCCCCAGAAGTAGATAAATACAGTTTTTAAATAGTGCGTTCTGTGGGATGAAATTGTATAGGAAGAAGAATGCGTACACACACACACACACACACACACACACACACACACACACACACACATCTAGAATGGCCA
>NW_007036909.1:0-1521 GCF_000164805.1 Carlito syrichta
ATAGCTAGGTAAGTCAGCTAGCTAGTCAGCTAACTAGTCAGCTAGATAATTAAGTCAGTCTGACAGCTTACTATTCAGTTAGCTAGCTAGTTAAGTAAGCTTTCTAGATAGCTAGATAGCTTGTTTGCTAGCTATTTATGTCAGCTAGATAGCCAGCTACCTAGCAAGCTAGCTAGTTAACCCAGTCAGTAAACCAGGTAGTTACTTGGCTAACGTGTCAGCTAGCAAATCAGCTAGCTGCTCAGCTAACTAGTCGGCTCACTCACTTTAAATCAGATCAGGTAAATATTCGGCTTGCTCACCTGCCAACCAGTCAACAATCAGTCAACTCACTCACCAGGCAACAGGTCAACTAACTTGTCGACTCGCTCACAGGCCAACGGGTCAGCAACTAGTCATCTTGCTAGCCAGCCGACTAGTTAAGTCAGCTCACAGGTCGGCTCACTACTGGCCGAATAGTTAAGGCAGCTCACACATCAACTCACTCACTGGCTAACTAGTTTAGTTGGCTCATTGATCAGCTCACTCACTGGCCTACTAGTTAAGTCTGACCAGGCAGCTCACTCACCAGCTGACTAAATGCTGCTGACCAGTCATCTCACAATCTGGCCGACTAGTTAAGTCAGCTGACCATTTGACTCACCTACTGCTGACTAGTTAAGCCAGCTGACCAATTGGTTCATTCACCGGTGAACTAGTTAATTCAACTGCCCTGTTGGCTCACTCTCCTGTCGACTAGTTAAGTCAGTTAACCTGTCGGCTCACTCAGCTACTGACTAGTTTAGTCAGCTTACCAGTCAGCATAATAGCCATCCAACTAGTTAAGTTAGTTAACCAATATGCTGACTAGTGGGCCAACTTGTCAGTCGATAATTTAGGTCAGGTAACTAGTCGGCTGACAATTAGGTCAGCTAACTAACCGTCCAACTAATTGGATGACTAGTTAGGTCAGCAACTAGTTAACCGAGCTATTTAGTGGGACAACTCGTCAGCTAACTAGTTAACCCAGTTAAATATTCAGTCAATTATTCGGCCAAATTTTTATGCTAGCAAGCAAGTCGGACAAGTTGTCAGTCAACGTATTAAATGAGCTAACTAGTCGGCCGACTTGTCAGCCAAGTTAAGCGACCCAGGTAACTCATTAACCAATTAGTTAATTCAACTACTTATCTCATTTGTCAACTAGCTAAAACAGTTAGTTAACTCATTAACCAACTTGTTAAGTCAGGTAGGTATCTCATTAGAAAACTAGTTCAGTCAGTTAGCTAAGTTAGCTAGCTAACCAGCTAGCTAGCTAAGTCAGTTAGCAAAATCAGCTAGCTCACTTGTTAGCTAACTAAGTCAGCTACTTAAATCTGTTTCCTGACTAGTTAGTTAATTATGTCAGTTAGTTATACAGCTAGTTAAATAGTTAGCTAACTATTTAATTCACATAGTTAATTTTGATAGCTAACTAGTTGAGTCTGCCAGTTAAGTCAACTAGCTAAGTCAGTTTTCTAATTTTGTCAGCTGGTTAAGACG
>NW_007036910.1:0-921 GCF_000164805.1 Carlito syrichta
AAATTTCACAGTATGTATAAAGGGTAACACACCACAGTCACATTTACTCAGAAACAACACATGGGCAAATTCCCTTTGTGAGAAATCTGGAAGGCTATTTTTGCAAAGATTGGAGCATATAAAAACTAAGTGGAGAATATAGCAACAATAAAAATTAACAAAAGCAAATAATTGGTTTACTGAACAGATAACCAAAAGCAGCACACTCCTAATTTAAAAACTAAAAAAAATAAAGTGGTGAAGACAAAAATAAATAGAGCTAAAAATACAGTGGATGAAAAGAAGTTACCATAAATGTAACAACAATTTAAAAAATATTAGACTGCCTGAGCTCGAGGGTTCGAGACCCAACCAGGCAACTTGGTGAGACCTCATCTCTACAATAAATCAAAAATTAGCCCGGTGTGATTGTGCAAGCCTGTAGTTCCAGCTACTCAGAAGGCTGAGGCGGAAGGATCACCAGAGCCCAGCAGGTCGAGGCTGTGGTGGCCGGGAGCAGCCACTGCACTCCAGTCTGGGCAACAGAGTGAGACTCCAACTCAAAAAAAATATTAGAGACTGTTATGAATAATTATAACCCCAAACTCTTGACAACCTAGGAGAAATTGATAAAATGTGAAAAACAAACTAAAAAGACTAAATCATGAGACACATGGAAAGTCTATACAAATCTATGCAGTTGTGGAGAATGAATCAGTAATCATAAAAATACCAGCAAAGAAAAGCCAAGGATTTTCTCAACAAACAAAAGCCAAGGGCTAAACAGCTTTCTTGGTGAATTATGTCAAACATTTAAGGAATAAAATATAATGTTATCAAACACTTTTAAAAAATTAGAGAAATGGGAAAATTTCCAAATGCATGTTATGGGACTAGCATGACCCAGATACCAAGCCCATACACAGATAGCTAAATTACAGG
>NW_007036911.1:0-474 GCF_000164805.1 Carlito syrichta
CAGGTCGAGGCTGCAGTGGCCGGGAGCGGCCACTGCACTCCAGTCTGGGCGACCAAGTGATGAGACTCCAACTCAAAAAAAAAGAATATACAAAATATGTCTCACTTAACTGTTTATGTTATTGGTGAGGCTTCTGGTCAGCAGTAGACTATTAGTAATTAAGTTTGGGAGGAGTCAAAGTTGTATGTGGATTTTTGACTGCATAGGGAGTCGGCACCCCAACCCTTGCGTTGTTCAAGTGTCGGCTGCAGTGATGCCTGACTGAAAGGTGTGAGAGCTGGTTTTGCTCCCAGGAAGTGGGAAGAATGTGTAGGTGCCAAATGCCTTGGGCAGGCCGGGGGCAGGGAAGGACAAAAACCATTAACTGGAAAGAAGACAGCTAAATTTACCCAATTAGTTGGCTTCAGTCTGACCCCAATCAAGCTTGATTGTTTGATAAGAGTAACCTAAACTTTTTTGTGTGCAATGGATACA
>NW_007036912.1:0-794 GCF_000164805.1 Carlito syrichta
GCTGTCCGTTGGTGGAAGCCCCCAGGCAAACAAAGACACTGCTATCAGGCATGACATTGCAGGGTGGAGAACCTGCTGTGTCTGTGAGATTTCACACAGTGAAAGGAGAACTTTGCAGGGAATGTCTCGTAAGCAGGTTCCATCAGATCTCCCTGCCTTTGGACAGACTAACGTGTATGATGAAATAATCTCTCTAAGACAAGGATCCAACATGCAGAGACCATCGCACTTAAAAAAAAAAAAATCTTGGTCCGGACACAGTGGCTCAGGCCTGTAATCCCAGCACTTTGGGAGTCCGAGGCAGGAGAATTGCTTGAGGCCAGGAGTTTGAGACCAGCCTGGGCAACCTAGTGACACCTTGTCTCTACAAAAAAAAAAAAATTAGCTGGGCATGGTGGTGTGTGCCTGTAGTCTCAGTTACTCAGGAGGCCAAGGCAGGATTGCCTGAGCCCAGGAGGTTGAGGCTACAGTGAACTGTGATTGCACCATTGTACTCAGGTCTGGATGTAAGAGTGAGACCCTGACTCAAGGAAAAAAGAAAGAAAGAAAGAATTACCCTTCTCTAGACAAAGGTCTGGGCTTTGCCCTCAGCTGCAGAGGAGGTGATCTCTCGACCTTTGTAATGTCAGGCCTGGTAGGATTGTCTTTGTTTGCCTGGGGGCTTCCGCCTGCAGACAGACTAAAGGTCCTATAATGAGGATTTTGAAACATGCTGTGTCAGTTTCACCTTCCAGATGAACTGGATACAAAAGAGTTAGTTCAGGAGGGGCTGGAGAAGAAAGATCAGCCATGCA
>NW_007036913.1:0-472 GCF_000164805.1 Carlito syrichta
CTTCAAAAACAAAACCTACTAATACTAAATCATAAAGAAAATAGAGACTGAATAATAATAATAATAATAATAATAATATAAAAAGACTGAATCAGTCATCAAAAATCTTCCAACAAAAAGAAAATGCCCTAAAACTGACAGCTTCACAAGTGAATTCCACCAAACATTTAAAGAACTAATACCAATCCTTCTCAAACTTTTCCAAAAAGCTGAAGAAGAAAGAACACTTTGTAACTCATTCTATATGACGAGCAATACCCTGATAACAAAAAGTCAAACAAAAACACTACAAGAAAAGAAAACTATAAAATAAAAACCCTTATAAACATTGATATAAAAATACACAACAGGTTGGGCACAGTGGCTCATACCTGTAATTGCAGCACTTTGGGAGACTGATGCAGGAGGATTGCTTGAGCCCAGGAGTTCAAGACCAGCCTGGACAACATAGTGAGACCTCATCTCTACAAAA
>NW_007036914.1:0-472 GCF_000164805.1 Carlito syrichta
ACCCAAGTAATGCAAGGAATTGCAACACACAAAGAGGTAAAAGAAGAAAAGATTTATTTAAGAAACTTTCACTTCCCACAGACAGAAAGTGGGCTTACACTCTACATCAGTGTGACCGCGTAGCCCGCCCTGAGTCTTGGCTTAAATTCTCTCCCCTGGAGTTGTTGCAATCAGGTAGACGTGACTGCCGCGACTTCCTTATTGACCGTGTGAATGTCTTGGAGATCCTGTGACACAGAGACCCACTAATGTGTGTCCATATTATCACAGCCCCTAGAGAAGGGCATGACAAGGATTCTAGTGCTTCTGTACATTCCTGAACAATATTCCTTAGAGCTAATGGAGGGTGCATTTCCCCTTATCTCCTATGCATTCCCAATGGGTAGCTTCAGGGGATCCTTGACTTCCCGGTAGATAGCGCCCAATCTACTGGAAGACTGAATCCCCACCTGCTCCTCCTCTGAGTGGTCAT
>NW_007036915.1:0-925 GCF_000164805.1 Carlito syrichta
TAATTGAGTCAGCTAGCAAGTCAGCTAAGTATTTAGCTACCTAGGTAAGTCAGTTAACTATTCATGTTGATAGTTAGCTAGCTAATCAAGTCAGCTACCTATTCTGCTAGGTAGTTGTGTCAGCTAGACATCTAACTATCCAGTTAAGTAGATAATTAAGCCAGCTAGTTAGACAAAAAGATAACTTGTTTGCTAGCTAGTTATATCAGCTAGATAACCAGATAGATAGTCAGATAGCTAGTTAAGTCAGCTAGCAAATGAGTTAGTTATTTAGCTAACTAGTTGGCTAGCAAATCAGTTAACTGGTAAGCTAACTGGTGGGATCGCTGTGTTTCCTTCATGTCAGCTAACTACTCGACTCACTCGCCTGCCAACTGGTCAGTCAATTAGTCAGCTCACTTGCCAGCCAACAGGTCAAATAACTTGTCAGCTTCCCCACAGGCCAACAGGTCAACTAACTAGTCGGCTTCCCCATCTGCCAACTAGTTAAGTCAGTTCAACGGTTGGCTCGCTCATCGGTCGACTAGTTAAGGCAGCTCACCTGGTAGCTCACTGGCAGGCCAACTAGTTAACTCGGCTCACCAGTCAGCTTAATAGTTGGTTGACTAGTTAAGGGTTCTGCACTGCTGGTTCACTTGCCAGCCGACTAAATGCAGCTGACCAGTCAGCTCACTCGCCGGTCTATTAGTTAAGTCAGCTGACAGGTCAGCTCACTCACTAGCCAATTAGTTAGGTCAGCTGACATTTCGGCTTACTTGCGAGCCGACTTGTTAAGTCAGATAAACTGTCAGCTCATATGCAGGCCGACTACTTAAGTCAGCTTACTGGTCAGGTTACTAGCCGGCCAACTAGTTAAGTTAGCTAACCAATCGGCCAACAACTCGGCCAATTTGTCAGCTGTTAAGTGAGCTCAGCTAACTAGTAA
>NW_007036915.1:2179-3012 GCF_000164805.1 Carlito syrichta
TCTTGCTGGCTAGCGAGCTGGCTACTTCATTAAGTCAGCTAGTTAAATCAGCTGGGTAGCCTGCTGTCTAGCTAGGTAGCTATACAATTAAGTCAACAGACTAATCACCTGGCTAGCTAGTTAAGTCAAGTAGTTAAGTCAGTTTTTAGCCAGCTTGCTAGCTAGGTAGCTAACTAGTTATGTCAGCTGTGCAGCTGCTGGATAGATTGACAAGTCACCAAGGGAAGTCAGCTGACTAGCCTGCTAGAAAGCTAGGTAGCTTGATATTTATTCAGCTCGCTAGACAGTTGGCTAGCTGGATATGTCACCTAGTTTATTCAGCTGGATATCCAGATAGCTAGCTGTGCAGCAAGCTAGTTAATTCGACTGGCTAGAAAGTAGGTCAGCTAGTAAAGACAGCTAGTTATGACAGGTAGTGACCTAGTTAAGTCAATTCGCTAGCCAGCTAGCTAGCTTATTAAATCAGCTACTTAAGTCAGCTGGCTATCTAGGTGACTGGAGAGGTAGAGAGCTAGTTATGTCAGCTGTGTAGCCAGCTGGATTACCAGTAGCTAGCTGGTTAAGTCAGCTAGTTATGTCAGCTTGCTGGCTAGTTAAATCAGCTAGATAAATCAGTTAGCTAGCTAGATAACTAGATAGCTAGCTAGGTATCTAGCTAGTTATTTCAGCTAGGAAAGACAGGTGGTTAGCTAGTTAAGTCAGCTAACTAAGTCAGATGACTAGCCAGCTGCCTAGCTGGGTAGCTAACTGATTAAGTCAGTTGTCTAGCCAACTGGTTAGTAGTTAGGTCACCTAGTTAAGTCAACTCGCTAGCCAGCTGGATAGCTAAGTAG
>NW_007036916.1:0-2272 GCF_000164805.1 Carlito syrichta
GCCCCCTGGGGCGAGAGTCAGAGACCCACTCCAGATCTCCTTTGCAGAGGGCTTCACAGACCGGGTTGCCCCATCACCATCTTGCTGCTTCTCTCTGGACTTTTCTTTATTGAGAAACTTTTTATTACTGATTCAAGTATGTTACTCACTAGTAGTCTGTTCAAGTTTTCTATTTCTTCATGGTTCAAACTTCATAGATGGTATGTATCCAATAATTTAACCATTTTTAATAGGTTTCCAATTTGTTAGTATATAGTTGTTCATAACATCTATGACAAACTTTTGCATGTCCCTGGTATCAACTGTAATTTCTACTTCATCTTTGATTTTATCCCACTGGATCTTCCTTTTTCTTAGTCTACCTAAAGGTTTGATTTTATCTTTTCAAAAATATCTTTCCATTTTGTTGATTTTATTTTTTTAGACTCAATTTTATTTTGTTTGTTCTGAACTTTATTTTTTCTTCCTATAATTTTGAGTTTTATTTGTTCATACTTTTCTAGTTCCTAGAGGTGCATTATTATTTGAAATCTTTCTACTTTTTGATATAGGCATTTGTTTCTCTAAACTTTCTCCTTAGTACTACTTTTGCTATTTATCATAGGTTTTTATATGTTGCGTTTCCATTTTTGTTTCAAGAATTTTTTAGTTTTTAATTGCTTTATTGACCCATTAGCGGTTCAAGATCATCTTCTATTTGTACAATTTCCAAAGCTTCTCATGTTATTGACTTATGGTTTTGTTCCACTGTGGTCAGATAACATACTTGATACGATTTCAATTTTTACAAGTTTGTTGAGACTTGTTTTGTGGCCTAACATATGATCTATCCTGGAGAATGTTCCATGTGCTAATGTGAAGAATATATATACATTCTCCAGCTGTTGAATAAAACGTTCTGTACACGTTAGGTTATTTGATCTTGAGTGTATTTTAACTCCAATGTTTCTTCACTTATTTTGTTTGGATGATCTGTCCTTTGATGAAACTGGGATGTTAAAGTCTCCTACCATTATTGTCTTGCAAGCTATCTCTCCCTTTGGCTCCAATAATATTTGCTTTATATATTTGGGTGCTCTGGTGTTGGGTGCACACATATTCACAATTGTTACATCTTTTTGCTGAATTAACTCCTTTATCATTATATAATGACCTCCTTTGTCTCTTTTTAGCATTTTTAAATTAAAGTCTATTTATCTGATATAACAACTCCTACTTTCCATGTGCAGGGAATATTGTTTTTCATCCTCTTCTTTCAAATTGGTGTCCCTGCTGGTGAGGCAAGTCTTTTGTAGGCAGCATTTAGTTAGGTCTTGGTGGTGGTGGTTGTTTTTAACCCATTTAATCACTATATATCTTTAACTGGAAAATTTAATTCATTTATACTCAAGTTTACTATTGATAAGTATGGACTTGCTCCTGCCATTTTTAAGCTGTTTTCTAGTTGTTTTGAAGAGTCTTTGTTTCCTCCTTCCTGCTTTCTTTGTGATTTGATCGCTCTTCATAATGGTATCTTTTGTGTGTCTATTACAGGCTTATGCTTTGTAGTTACCCTGAGGCTTACATAAAACATGTTGTACTTATGACAGGTTAATTTAAGCTGATAACAGCTTAATTGTGATCACATATCTCCACTCTTACTTCCTCTCCTTTCATGTTTTGTTTTTGATGTCACACTTTACATCTTTTGTAACAATAAATACTAGTAATTTAGTATAAAATAATAAAAAGAATACCCCTTGCCAGTAGCTCAGGTCTTTTCTGCCCTTGCAGAGAGGGACTTGTAAACATTTACAGGTCTCATGCCACAGCCAGGGCCAGGAAGAACTGTGGCCAGTCTCAAGAGACCCTCCCAGGCCTTACTGGGAAGACTTATATGTTCCCCACCAACAGGGGAAACTTAAAAACATTTTCAGGTGCCTCTAATTACAGGCACTGCTGTGGACTAGGGTGGGAAACAGGGTACCATCCCTGGCCTTCACTCTACAGCCAGGAGCAATGCTTTCCCCTAACTAAGAGTCTTAGGAAAGTTTTCAGAGGATCATTGAGACAACCAGTTGCATGCAAAAAGGTGCCCTCCTCAGACCTTCAAACCTGGCCTCACATGATAGCAGCATCCAAGGCCTTCCTGACTGCTGGTTCCCATCCAGGTTCTCCCCAATTCCATGGCCCATCCGAATGTGTCCTGACCTCCAAGGAGGGGCTTTCAAAAAATTTTGCAGGGTGCCTTCTATGACCAATCCCCACTCAGTCCACCAGGTGGCCTCAATGA
>NW_007036916.1:3355-4055 GCF_000164805.1 Carlito syrichta
TTTGTCTCCAGTTTAAGTATATAAATTCTTTCTTTTTACTTTTTAAAACCTTTCTATTGTTTGTCCTAGATTTTACAATGTACATTCACAATCAATAAAAGTCCACTTTTTTTTTTTGAGTCAGAGTCTCACTCCGTTGCCCAGGCTGGAGTGCAGTGGCATGCTAATGGCCACCCCAGCGCCCATTCGCTGGGCTCAGGTGATCCTTCTGCCTCAGCCTTCCAGATAGCCGGAACTGCAGGTGCGCTACCAAACCTGGCTAATTTTTTGGTTTAGTGTAGAGATGAGGTCTCGCCAAGTTGCCCACGCTGGTCTCGAACCCATGGGTTCAGGCAATCCCCTCACCTTGGCCTCCCTAAGTGCTGGGTTTACAGGTTTAAGCCACTGTGCCGAGCTAAAAGTTCACTTTCAAATAATACTATATTGCTTCACAAGTAGTGCAAGTATCTTATAATAACAAAATATTTCTAACTTCTCCCTCCTGTATTTTGTATCATTGCTACCACACATTTCACTTATATATAAACTATAATCATCTAATATGCTATTGCTATTATTATTCTGGACACACTATTAGCTGCTATACCAATTAAGAAAATGGAACATTCTTACTTCACCTTTTTTCTATATTCTTCCTTTTTGAAGATCTAAATTTCCTACTTTTCTCTGAAGAACTACTTTTAACTTCTTTTAACATTTC
>NW_007036917.1:0-1518 GCF_000164805.1 Carlito syrichta
CCCACACACACTCCCACCCACCCACACAATCCAGTGGCTGTTATTTACTTCACAAAACACTACTTTGTGCTTTGAGGCTGGGATTCAGAGAGGATCAACTCAGACATGGCTACAGCCATCTCTGAGTTTACAGGGATGTCTAGGTCAGAAACATACTTAGAGATTTGGGAGTTGTCAATATTTGACTGGAAACAAGAGTGACAGGGAAAGATGCAGCTACCAAAAGAGACTAGAGCACAGAGGAAGAGGCCTGTAACCTCAGCGTGTCTCTGAAGGCAGAACTAGGGGACCATCCATCCAGCTTGTGGGCAGCAAGCTAAAGGCCCTTCTTGAAAAAGCAACACAGGCAGCATCTGTCTCAGAGTCTTAGAATGTCTCTGCCTCCCACCTCCTCCACCACCCATAGCCCTCCTGCAGTCAGAACTAAAGACATGAACAGGCCGGGTGCAGTGGCTCACGCCTGTAATCTCAACACTTTGCGAGGCCGAGGTGGGAGGATCACTTGAGCCTGGGAGTTCGAGACCAGCCTGGACAACATAGTGAGACCTCTTCTCCACAAAAACAAAAACAAAAACAAACTAGCCAGGCATGGGGATGTGACCTATAATCCCAGCTATTTGGATGGCTAAGGTGAAAGGATCCCTTAGCCCAGGAGGCCAAGGCTGAAGTGAGCCATGATCATGCCACTGTACTCCAGCCTGGGTGACAGAGTAAGACCCTGACTTAAAAAAAAAAAAAAAAAAAAAAAGACACTTGTAAAAAAAAAAAAAATAAATAAATAAAAGCTGGGTGTGGTGGTTCATACCTGTAATCCCAGCACTTTGGAAGGCCAAGGTGGGAGGATTGCTTGAGTCCAGGAGTTCCAAATCAGCCTGGGCAACATAGCAAGACATCATTTACACACACACACACACACAAAATAAAAATAATAGTAAATAATAATAAAGACATGATCAGCCTCAGGAAGACACTGGTTCTTGGGGACACCTAGTTCCCTGTAGCTTTCCGCACGCACATTTCCTGCGACTGCCCTTTCTTCAAGCACTGACCCCACTTTCTGTGAGAAACTAGCCCTCAGTAGCATAATTGTCTTGTTTGAACATCAACCATCCTGCCCTTTTCTGGATTCTCTCTGCCCCTCTTCACGCCCATGGAGCTCAGCCTGTGGTCCGCTGTGCATGCTAAGAGGCGATGAGGTCAGCTCTTCCTGATGCTGGTAAACCAGGACAGTGTCGGTCCCACCACATGTTGGAGCGAGGGCCAGCAGGCTTCCCTTCTTGCTCCTTGCCCCTGGGAATGTTAGGCTGAAGATCTCCCCACTCTCATCTTCTCTCCAGCAATCACCCTGACCAGGAAAATCTGAGTGCAAGCTGTGGCATCTTAGAGGCAGTTGTTAGTGAGGACATCTTATTACAGTTCAGAAGGACGGCCAACACCAGGGTTCCCAGAGGCTTCTCATACTCCAGCTTTGAAAACACACACCACAGAACAGGCTCTGGGCGGCCCTGCTGTGGCTCA
>NW_007036918.1:0-552 GCF_000164805.1 Carlito syrichta
ATTAGAGAAGGGCTAGTCACTGGGACACACAATATGTAGGAGACTCATTCACTTGGGCAGCCATCACAGAGGAAAGCTAGTCAATGTGGCACACATTACAGAGGATAATAAATTACCTGGGAATTTTCCACAGAGGAAGGCCAGACACTGGGGCACTTATCACAGAGGAGAGCCAGTCACTGGGGCAACCATTATAGAGGAGGTTCAGTCACTGGGGCGTCTATCACAGAGGAATGCCAGTCACTGGGGTCTCCATCACAGAGGAGGGCTAGTCACTGAGACAACAATTATGAAGAAGGCCCAACTATTGAAACACCAATCATAGAAGAAGGCTAGAAACTGGGACACTAATCATGGAAAATGCCTAGTTTCTGAAACAGCCATCAAAGAAGCAAGTTAGTCGTAACAAATCACAAAGCATGCCTAGTCCAAAGAGCACCTATTATAAGGTTCTTTCACTTGGGCACCCATCACAAAAGAAGTGAGTAATTGGGGCACACATTATGGTTGAGGCACAGAAACAAAGGAACCTATCACAGAGTTGGGCTAGTC
>NW_007036919.1:0-637 GCF_000164805.1 Carlito syrichta
AAAACTAGGTGGCCACCTACCTGACAAGTCTGCTAACCAGCCAGCTTAATTAGCCAGCGACCCAACTAGCCAGGAGGCATACCAGCTAACTTAACTAGTTGACTTATGTAGATAGCCATCTGGCTAGACAGCTGGCTTAACTAGATAACAACCTAACTAGCCAGCTGGTTAGCCAGGTCACTTAACATGCTGACTTAACTAACTAGCCAGCTGGCTAGCCAGTTGACTTAATTAGCTAGCTACATAACTCTCAAGGAAGCTAGCCAGCTGGCTTATCTAGCTGATTTAACCAGCTAGCCAGCAGCTAGACAGCTGAGTTAACTATGTAGCTACCTAGCTAGCCAGTTGGCTAGCCATTTGAATTAACTAGCTGACTTAACCAGCTAGCCAACAGACTAGGCAGCTGACTCAATTACATGATTTAACTATTTAACCAGCTGGCTACCCAGCTTACATAACTAGCTGGCATCCTTAGCTATTCAGGTGGCTAGCCTGCTGACTTAAATAGCTGGCTACCTATGTATCCCACAGGCTTGCCAGCTGAATTAACAACCTAGTTACCTATCTAAACATCTGGCTTGCCAGCTGACTTAACTAGCTAGCTACCCAGCTAGGCTGCTGGCTAACCAGCTGACTT
>NW_007036920.1:0-666 GCF_000164805.1 Carlito syrichta
ATTTAAGTAGTCGGCCAGTGAGTGAGCCGACTTGTCAGCTGAGTTAACTAGTAAGCCAACAAGTGAACCGACTTGTCAGCTGACTTAACTAATCAGCCAGCGAGTGAACCAACTGGTCAGCTGACTTAATTAGTTGGCCAGTGAGTGAGCCGACTGGTCAACTTTCTTAACTAGTCAGCCGGTGTGTGAGCTCACTGGTCAGCTGAATTTAGTCAGCTGGCGAGTGAGCCAACAACTCAGAAGACTTAACTAGTCGACTAGAGATTGGATCAACCGGGGAGCCAACTTAACTAGTTGGCTGGACAGTGAGCCCACAGGTGAACTGCCTTAACTAGTCGACTGGTGAGCAAGCCGACCCGTGATCTGACTTAACTCATCGGCTGTCAAGGAAGCCGATTAATTAGCTGAGTTGTTCTGCAAGTGAGCCGACAAGTTAGCTGACCTGTTGGCTGGTGAGCAAGTCGACTAGTTTGCTGACCGTTTGGCAGGTGAATGAACTGACTAGTTAGCTTTCCTGATGGAAAGTGAACGAGCCTACTAGTTAGCTGACCAGATAGCTGAGTTGATAGCCGACTAGTTAGCTAAGTAACTAGCTGATTTGCTAGTTGACTTGACTACATAGCTGAGTAGCTAGCTGGCTATCTAGCTGACATAACTAGCTTGCAA
>NW_007036921.1:0-3015 GCF_000164805.1 Carlito syrichta
TGGTGGCCTTGAGTGGCTTAGATGCAGGCAGTCAGGATCTAGTACTCACACTGCACAGCCTCATAGGCCCATGCCCAGAGAGGAATTCCCAAGGTCCCTCTGTCTATTAACCCACAGACAGAAAGACATGGCTTTGCCTTGTTAAAGAGAAATACAAATGTAGACTGCTAGGGATGGGCAGACTGAGATTATGAGAGACCAAATGCATCTTCATGGAAAATCATACAACTCCCTCTCCTCAATCCTCTACCAACAAAGCTCATGGCAGTGCCTAACTCTTCAAGATTCCTTAGGAAATGATACCAGTGACATTAGAAAAATGTAGTACCTGTAACCACAGGCATTCTGCTTCCAAGGCATTGACAACCGCTGCCATCCCAGCTTTTGCTTGACTTGGGTTGCCATGGTCCATTTATCTCTATTTAAGACAAATATGAATGTGGGATTTTACACACCTTGCTTCAAATGGGAGCATGGTTGGCTTGTGTTTGCCATGTGGATATCTCTGTCTCCATTGCCTACAAGATGCCATTTTTGGGTGCCCCTGTGTCTGGGTGCTGACTATGAGGCAGCTGACCAGAGTCCTGGTGGCAGCAGAATCCATCTGAAAGACTGCCCAGGTCAGAGGAGGGATATTCTCCCCCCTGCAAAGTAGGACAAGAGTGGAAACAGTTAGTTATTATCCTCTACTCAGTAGAAAACCAACAGAAAGCACAAAACCACGGAAGTCAAAGGTCAAGACCACCACCCCACTGTGAAAGGACTGCTTAGAGTCCTTGGCATATTCTAAGAACTGCCTGTTTATTAACAAATGGCTTAAAATATGGGGAATCTTGCATTTTTCACTTGTAAAGGGTCATAAAGAGACAAAACCAATGCCAAGAAAAATAGTGACAAGAGAAGAGGAGAGAGATTTGACAGTTCATTCCTCAGATGTGGAAGAAGATGAGGTGAAAGGGTGGGTTTGGGAGATTGTCTAACCCAGTGTACTGTACACAGTAGGTATTTCATTAATGCAGAGCAGTTCATATTTATTAGATGAGAATGACAAACCGAAAATAATGGGACCCAAGTACTAAATTAAGATGGAGAAACAGAAAATAAAAGCTGAGAAAATATATTTCCAGAGTACCTTTGAGTTGACGAGATTTCCAAATTGCATCAGGACAAAAAAAAAACAAAATCCCACTAACCTCTTTCTCCTTCCAGCCAGTGCTGAGAGTTCCCACCCAAAGAATGACTCTGTTCCCTGGGAATTAATCCAGCCCAGATACAGAATGAAGGGCCAGCAGTTAAGCTGAAGAAGGGGCTGCCAGCCCAGAAAGCAGAAATTATTCTTGACTATGAATTCCATGGGGAACCACTGTAACCCACCAGCTCTTTGAGCACTACCTTGTCCTGCACTCCCAGGGACATCACTGGGCAAGACCAAAGGGAACAGGAGGCATTCAGGCCACATCTGTGCAACACCAGATGCCACCCAACTGTGTGAATAAAGTACTTCTGCTACTTTAGGGGAAACTCTCTCGGTGCCCCACCCCATGAGGAGTGAACATCCTACATCTGCAGATGGTGTATTTTTTTCTTTCTCAAAATCCACTTTCAAAAATCCCTGTGTATTCCTGTTACAACCTCAATTTAGCAACATCAATGTGTCTAGTTGCTCTATAAACTATACAGAGCTTATGCTTTTTGCTTTTCAGTTTCAAGTATTAGTTTCTCAAATGTAACAACCATTCTATCCTTGTGAGAGACACTTGGATGGTTAGATCACCTAGCAGGCTTGTTGAATGCAGCTGGCCAGCCCTGCCCCTGAGTGTTCTAACACAGTAGGACTGATGGGGGTGGGGTGAGAAGAGTGGAGGTGGTAGGGGTTTTGCATTTGTAATGACTTCCCTGAGGATGCTCAGGCTGCTGGCCTGGGAAGCTCATCAAAGAGCCATGGACTTGTGGGCTATCAGGCAGCGCCAAGGTTGCAGAGGGCTTCCTCCCGTGTGGAGGCTAAGGTTAGAGACCCTGTGTGCTGGAGCACTTTGAGAGCCTCCATCATACTCATATCTGCACAAGGGCTTCCTGGTGGGGGTGGCTTCCCTCAGGCCCACCTGCCTTCTTCCTGCAGACACATTCCTTGACAGAGCTTCCTGGGCCTCCTCCAAGCTCTGTCTTCCTAGTGAGATGTCAGACTCTTTCCTGTCTTCCCCATCACATGTCACTCACTGTTGGTGTTCTCAGCCCAGGGACAGGACACAGGTAACTCGACCAACACCCTCCACCTCTGTTCTCATGGACTCCTTATCTTTTTCAAGGTGAGGAAGGAGGAAGCTCAGACCTGGAACAGGGAGGACCCTGGCCGCCAGGAATCTCCCTAGTTATGTCCTTCCACAAACCCATTCCCAAGTGTCACCTGTTCAAGTGTCTCCAGTGTGACTGCAGTGGCTGAACCCTCTACCCCAGATACTCTCAGCTGTGCTTCAGAGTTAATGTGCAGTACTTTACTGTTCCTTTAATACAAGCACAGAAGTCCCCTGCTGTCTTGTTAGATTCGGAGGCACTCTACCCTGCTCCCTCCAGAGCCTGGCTTCAGTTCCAAAGAGGAAAGAAACCTTTCCCCTTCCAGGAATGTTGCTCAGCCCTGGGAATCCAGGTGGGTGGACATCTGCCCTCCAACTCTGGAGAAGGCTGATAGCACAGGTCAATGCTCCCAGTTCCTTTGTGCAGGTGGATAATCCAGCAGGCTCAGGTTGGAGATGAGATGTGGAACCAAGTTCCAGTGTGATGTGGACCTTCCTACACCCCACCTATGTAAGCCAGAGCTCAGCCTTACTGATGGAGATTCCACTGCCAGGATGAAGACAGAGGGTGAGAGGATGAGAACAGAAATTTCTTTCTTGGCTGCTGAAGATGGTCCCATCTTCTCTGACCTGCCAGTTCTTAGAGCTTTCTCTTTCCCAGTGGATTCTGCCTTCACTGCACCTGTCTCCAAGTTATCCTTCCACCCACAGGCTGCCACCACCC
>NW_007036922.1:0-6442 GCF_000164805.1 Carlito syrichta
GACTTACATAGCTGGCCTGATTGTTAGTCAGCTGAATTAACAATCTTGCTATATATCTAAATAGGTGGCTTGCCAACTGACTTAACTAGGTGATTTTACTATCTATCCAGTGGGCGATACAGTTGAATTTACTATCTACCTACCTAGCTAATCAGCTGTCAAGCAAGCGGACGAAGAAGGTAACATAACTAGCCAACCAGCTGGCTAGCAGGCTGATTTAACTGCCTAACTACCTAGCTAGCCAGCTGGATAGCCAGCTGACTTAACTAGCTAGCTACCTAAGTAGCCTACTTGGTTGCCAACTGACATTGCTATCTAGCTTCATAACTGACCAGCTGGCTAGTTAGCAGGCAAAACTAGGTTTTTTAACTACCTAGCTAACTGACTAGCCAGCTGAGTAACTAGCTAGCTACCCAACTAGGCAGCTGGCTAGCCAGCTGACTTAACTCACTGACTTAACAAGTAGGCAAGCTGACATAACTAGCTGACTAAACATGCTGGCTACCTAGCTAACCAGCTGGCATAGCTAGCTGGCTTAAGTAACTAGCTACCTAGCTAGGAATCTATCTAGTTAGCTGACTTAACTAGCTGACTTAACTAGTGAGTTGGCTGACATGACTAGCTGACATATCTATCGTCCAATCTGGCCAACTGACTTAACTATCTGAAATAACTAGTTAGACTAATGACTAGCCATCTGACTTAACTTTTTAACTAGCTGACCAGCTGGATAGCCAACTGACTCAACGACCTGACTTAACTAGCTAGACAACTGGTTGCCAGGGGAATTAACTAGCTGACTTAACCAGCAAGTAAACTGGCTAGACAACTACCTTAAATAACTGGCTATCTATCTAGCCATTTGGCTAGTAAGATGATTTACCCAGATGTCTTTAGCCAGCAAGCTGGATAGACAACTCAATTAACTAGCTAGCTACCTATCTAGCCAGCAGGCAACTTGCTGACTTAACAAGCTGACGAACAGCTGGCCTGCTGGCCAGCAAGCTGACTTATCTAGCTAGCTAGCTACCAAGCCAGGTGACTAGAATGCTGACTAAACTAGTTGAATTAACCAGCTACCCAGTTGGCAACCCAGCTGATTTAACTCACTGACATCACTAGCTAGCCAGATGCCTATCAGCTGACAACTAGCTAGCTACCTACATTGCCAGTTGGCTTGCCAGCTCTCTTAACTAGCTGAATTAACCAGCTAGCCAGCTGACTAGCCAAGTGATGTAACTGGCTCACTACCTACATAGCCAGCTGGCTAGCCAGCTGACTTAACTAGCTTACTTAACAAACTAGCTACATACCTGTCCTGCTGACTTAAAAAGTTAGCTATCTAGATAACTACCTAGCCAGCCAGCTGACTTAAGAAATTAGCTAACTACCTAGCTAACAAGATGACTTAAATAGTTAGCTGCCTAGCTAGCTAGCTGATTAACCAGATGGCTACGTAGTTAAATTACTCATTATCTAATATTCTAGCTAGCTGACTTAATCATCTGACTTAACTCATTAGCTAATGAGCTAGCTGGCTGACTCAACCAACTGACTTAACTCGTTGGCTAACTAGCTAGCTAACTGACTAATCCAATTGACTTAACTGGTTAGTGAACTAGCTAGCTAGCCTACTCAAACAGCTGACACAACCCATTTGCTAACTAGCTAGCCTGCTGACTCAACCAGCTGGCTTAACCCATTAATTAACTAGCTAACAACCTGACTCAACCTGCTGACTTAATCTGTTAGCTAGCTACCTAGCTAGCTGTCTTAACCAACTGACTAAATTAGATTGCTGACTTAACTAGCTGACTTAGCTAACTGACTTAACTACTTAGCTGACTCACTTCACTGACTGACTTAACTAGTAAGATAACTGATTTTAACTGAATTAAATACTTAACAAGTTGGTTAATGAGTTAGTTAACTGTTTTAACTATTTGGTAAATGTGTTATCTAGAAGTCGTAATTAGTTGTGTAATGAGTTAGCTCGGTTACTTAACTTGGCTGACAATGCAGAGGACTACTTATCTGGTTTAACACATTTGCTGACTACTCGGTTGACTTGTTAGCTGTCTTCACAAGTCGGCCATCTAAACGGCCAACTAGTTAACTGGGTTAATTAGTTGACTGACGAGTTAGCCCACAATTTAGCTTGTTTAACTAGTTGGTTGGCTAGTTTGCTGACCTAACTAGTCGGCTGACTATTTGGCCGACTATTTAGCTGGCCTAACTACTCGGCCCACAAGTTAGCTCACCTAACTTGTAAGCTGACCACTTGGCTGACTAGTCGGCCGATTTGTTAGCTGACTTAAATAGTTGGCCGGCTAGTCAGCTGACTAGTTAGCTTACTTATCTCGTCAGCTGGTGAGAGAGCCCACAGGTGAGCTGACTTAACTAGTCGGCCAGTGAGTGAGCCAACTGCTCAGCTGACTTAACTATTTGGTCAGCGATTGAGCCAAATGGTCAGCTGACTTAACTAGTCAACTGGTGAGCTGACTGGTCAGCTGACTTTAATTGACTAGTGAGTGAGCCAAATGGTCAGAAGAGTTGACGAGTCAGCTGGCAAATGAGTCAACCAGTGAACGGACATAACTAGTCTGCCAGAAAGTGACTTGACATTTGAGCTGCTTTAACTAGTCGGCTGGTGAGCAGGCCGACCTGTAAGCTGATTAAACTACTCAGCTGGCGAGTAAGCTGACTAGTTAGCTGACCTGTTTGCCTGTGAGCCAGCTGACAATTTAGTGGACATGTTGGCTGGTGAGCGAGCTGACTAGTTTGCTGACCGGTTTGTAGGCAAGCTAGCTGACTAGTTGACCTTATGGCAAGCGAGCAAGCCCAATAGTTATCTTATCAGATTGCTGAGTTGCCAGCCAAATAGCTAGCTAAGTAACTAGCTGATTTGCTAGCTGACTTAACTAGCTAGCTGACTAGTTAGCTGACATAACTAGCTAGCAAACAAGCTATCTAACTGTCTAGCTTGCTGACTTCACTAGCTAGCTGAATAGGTAGCTGCATTGCTAGCTTACTTAACTAGCTAGCTGTCTAGCTAGCTGACTTAACTAGCTGTTAGCTACTTTGCTGGATAGCTGGCTAGCCAGCTGACTTAATGAGCTAGTTAACTGGTTGTCTATATGGCTAGCCAGCTGGCTTAACTAGCTAGATACCTGGCTGACTATTTGGCTAGGCAGTCAGCTAGCTAGCTGCTGGGCTGAGCAGGTGACTAGCCAGTCGGCTTAAATAGCCATCCGGCTGGCTGGACAGTCCTATAGCCAGCTGGATTAACTAGTCAGCCACCCTGCTTGTCATCTGGTTAACCAGCTGGCTTAACTAGCGGGTCACATATCTGACAGGCCTGGTAACCAGCCAGCTTAACTTGCCAGCCACCTAGCTAGCCTGCTGGCTAACAAGCTTACTTAACTAGCTGACTTAACTAGATAGGCATTCAGCTAGCCAGCTGGCTTAACTAGCTAGCCACCTAGCTAGCCAGCCAGCTATTCAGCTCACTTAAATTGCTGAAGTAACTAGCTAGCCACTTGGCTAGCCAACTGACTTAATTGCCTAGCTACCTACCTATTAATTGGCTAGCCAGCTGACTTAACTTCCTGTCTTAACAAACTAGCCAACTGGCTACCCAGCAGATATAACTAGCGAGCTTCCTAGCTAGCCAGTTGGCTAGCCACTTGAATTAACTAGCTGACTGAACCAGCTAGCCAGCAGGCTAGCCAGCTGATTCAACTAGCTGACAAAACTAGATAGCTAGCTGGCTAGCCAGCTGTATTAACTTGCAGATATCACTAGCTAGACAAGTGACTGACCAGCTGACTTAAATGGTTTGCTACCTAAGTATCCCACTGACTGGGTAGCTGACTGACCTACCTAGCTAACTAGCTAAATTGTGGGCTAGTGAGCTGACTTAACTGGGTGATTTAACTAGCTAGCCAGCTGGCTAGCCAGCTGACTTAACAAGCTAGCTACCGAGGAAGGAAACTGGCTAGCCAGCTGACTTACTAGGTGAGTTAAACAGCTAGCTACCCACCCAGACAGCTGACTTAACTAGCTGAAAAAACTAGCTAGCTACCTATCTAACTAACTGCTTATCTAGGTGAGATAATTAGCTGAGTTAACTAGCTAGCTAGCTGATATAACAAGCTGACTTAAATAGCTATCTAGGTAGCTAGCAAGCTCACTTAACTAGCTGAAATAACTAGCTAGTCAGCTGTCTAGCCATCTGACTTAAGTAGCTGTTTAAATAGTTAGCGAGCTGTCTAGCCAACTGACTTAACGATGTGACCTACATAGCTAGACACCTGGTTAGCCAGCTTATTTAACTAGTAGATTAATGAGCTAGGCAGCTGACCAACCAGGTGACTAAACTAGTTAACATAACTAGATATCCAGGCAGCTAGCCAGCTGACTTAACTAGCTCTCTACCTCTCTAGCCACCTTGATATCAAGCTGATTTATCTAGCTGACATAATTAGCTAGACAGCTGGCTAGCCAACTGACTTAACTAGCTCACTAACTAGCAAGCTAGTTTTGCTAGCCAGCTGACTTAACTTGCTCTCTTAACTAGCTGACCTGCTTTCTAGTCAGTTGAATTAACTAGTTTGCTACATAGCTAGCCAGCTGGCTATCCAGCTGAATTAACTAGGTGACTTATCTTTCTAGCCAGCTATCTAACCAGCTGAATTAACTAGCAAGCTACGTAGTTAGCCAGCTCCCTTCTCAGCAGACTTAACTAGGAGACTTAACTAGCTAGCCAGGTGGCTAGACCGCTGACATAACTAGCTAGCTACCCAGATAGCAAACTGGCTATCCAGCTGTCTTAACTAGCTGACTTAACAAGCTGGCCAGCTGGCTAGCCAGCTGACTTAATTGCCTAACTACCTAGCAAGCCAGCTGGATGTAACTAGCTGAAATAACTAGTGAGCCAGCTGGCTACCCATTTGACATAACCAGCTTTTTAACTAGCTAGCCAGCTGGTTAGACAACAGCCTCCATCAACTGACTTAACTAGCTAGACAGTTGGTTGGCCAGCTGACTAAACTAGCTGACTTTACCAGCTGTCCAGCTGGATAGCCAGCTGACTTAATTTTCTAGGCTACCTAGCTAACCAACAGCCTATCCAGCTAACTTAACTAGCTGACTAAACGAAGTAGCCTGTTGGCTGGCCAGCAAACTTAACTAGCTACCTACCTCACTAGACAGCTTGATAGCCAGATGACTTAACTAGTTGACATAACTAGATAGCCTGATGGCTAGCCAACACACTTAATGAGCTACCTTCCTACATATCCCTCTGACTTGCCAACTCATTTAACTACCTAACTACCTTGCTAACATGCTGGCCAGTGAGCTGACTTAACTATGTGACTTAAGCTAGCCAGCTGGCTAGCCAGATGATTTAACTAGTTAGGTACCCAGCTAGGTAGCTGGCTAGCCAACTGACTTAACTAACTGATTTATGTACCTAGATACCTAGATAACCAGCTGACTTAACTAGCTGCTTAACAAGCTAGCTACCTAGCTAGCCAGCTGGCTGGCCAGCTGACTTAACTAGGTGACTTAACTAACTAGCCAGTTGGCTGGCCCTCTGTCTTAACTAGCTGACAATTAGCAAGCAGGCTACCTGGTCAACTGAATTAACTAGCTGACACAACCAGCTAGCCAGACTGCTTTCCAGCTGCTTTATGTAGTTAACTACCTAGCTGGAAGGCAGCTGAATTAACTAGCTGACGTAAATAATTAGCCAGCTTGCCAGCCAGCTGACTTAACTAGTTTTCTAACTAGCTAGCCAGCTGGGAAGCCAGCTGACATAACTAGTTGACTTAACCTGCTAGCCAGCTGGCTAGCTAGCTGACTCAACCAGCTGAATTATCTAGTTAGCCAGCTGGCTAGCCTGCTGACTTACCTATCTGACTCAATTAGCTTGCCAGTTGGCTAGCCAACTGACTTAAGTAGCTCGCTACCTGGCAAGCCAGCTGGCTAGCCAGTTAACTTAACAAGCTGACTTAAATAGCAAGCTTGCTTGCTAGTCAGCTGAATTAACTAGCTTGCTATGTAACTAGCCAGCTGGCAAGCCAACTGACTTAAGTAGGTGACTTAACTAACTAGACTTCAGTCTAGCCAGCTAACTAAATTAGTTGGCTACCTAGATAGCCAGCTGGCGATCCAGCTGATGTAACTAGGTGATTTAACTAGCTAGTCAGCTGGCTCGACAGCTGACTTAACTATCTAACTACCTAGCTATCCATCTATTTAGCTGACCTAACTTGTCGGCTGACAAGTTGGCCCACCAGTCAGCCAATTGGTTAGCTGGCTTAACTAGTTGACCTGCTTGTAGGATGAAAGATTAGCTGACTTAACTAGTCGGCCAGTGAGTGACCAGACAAGTGAGCTGACTTAACTAGTTGGACGGTGAGAGAGCCGACTGGTC
>NW_007036923.1:0-674 GCF_000164805.1 Carlito syrichta
AAAAAAATGTATAATACTCCTGCCATGTGCTATGCACTCTACCAGGAAATAAAATATAGTAATTAACAAAACATAAAAATGTCCCTGATTTCACAAAAGTTACAGTCCAGCCATTTAACCTCTATTCAAGTCATTTACTTTCTAGTCAGAACACATAACTCCTTTGTCCCAAATGTTCTCATTTCTAAAATGAAAAAATTGGATTACAGTAATCCTAATCCTACCAAAGCCTTCTGAATCTTTAACAATAAAAGCTTGTGTTTTCAGTCATGCTCTCAGTAATAATGGCAGGTTATCCTGAGTTATGTATACAATGTTGCAAGATCTCTACATGATCACTAGCAACTATTTCTTGAGCCAATTGACATTTTTGCTGTGTGTTATGTCAAATACCATCAATTGGGAAGTATTGCTCTCACCAACCAAGTTATGAAAAAAAATGCAAATGTTATTATATCAGTAAAGAAATAAGTAAATTAAAAAGCAGAAGAAAATTAGAAGATTATGATCAAGTTCTAAAAAAATCTTGTAGATCACCAAAAATAAATTTAATATTATTTGTATAAAATTATAAACTTAGACTTCAAGGAGTATAAAAATATACATGAATATGGTGTTGACTAGTACATATTTTATCATAGTCTAAAAGAAAGCTATAAGTCGTCATTTCAGTA
>NW_007036924.1:0-485 GCF_000164805.1 Carlito syrichta
ATGCTCAAGTTTAGGGTACTCTTTCTCACTGTAAGTATTAAACACAAGATAGACTAGAAAGTTCATTATTCCTATTCATTTATCACTTTCAAGTTAGAAAATTTTAAATCTTTCTTTGTATTCCTAATTGTTTAATAAAATAGTTGCACTTGTTTGCCTATATTTCTGATCTAACCTATAAGTGAGTGAATTACTCTAAGCCTATGTCTTATTTATATATGTACTTTGGGTAGTATCTTCTATGTTATAGGTTATGCTATTTTGATTGATGTGGTTTACGAGAAAAACAGATCTTTGCTACCTCTTATTTATAGGATTTTTAGTCACAGTGCTAGGAAAATTAGGTAGGCAGGAAACTGTCTCAAGGTTTCAGAACCATTCAGCTAAATACCACTCCTTGGTTGGTATTTAGCTGAATGGTTATAAAACCTTGAGACAGTTTCCTGCCTACCTAATTTTCCTAGCACTGTGACTAAAAATCCTAT
>NW_007036925.1:0-606 GCF_000164805.1 Carlito syrichta
CGCTGGGCTTAGTGCTGAGCTTCTGATGCGGGCAGCTACCGTCCATTCCACCTGAGGCTCCAGCAGCCCATCTGTCTAATGGGCCAGTCTCAGGAGAGTCTCCCTTCCTGGTCTCAGCACCCTACTCTAGACCGGCCTCCGCTGCGTCTGTGTGATCAGTCCCCCACCTGGAGACAGCATTCATGACTGGAGCTTGCCAAGTACTTCCTGAGCCCCCCTTCCCATTTGCCCTCTGTGTGCAACCTGCGCCCACCTCCACTGGGAAGGAGACCACCCAAAGACCTGGACATGATTCTTGTTTCTAGACAAACCTTGAAACACAGTGAATGACAAGTCCTTAAACAGCCCAGAGGAGAGAGGGCTCCTCATCTCAGGGCTGGGGTCTCTCAGAAGAGGGTGAGGTCAGAAGGGGCAGGTGCACCCATTGAGCTTCCTGCAGGTGGTGTTGGGTTGGCCTTGAAGAATATCTGGTTGCTCTCATTCCAGCTTTCCACAGACTCCATCCATTGCCTTAGCTGCCTCATCTTTCCCTTCTGACAAATGGGCACCAAAGAGGTGGCTGAGAAGACACACACACACACACACACACACATACACACACACACA
>NW_007036926.1:0-453 GCF_000164805.1 Carlito syrichta
AAAAAAAAAAAAAAAAAAAATCAGATTAATTCTGTTTGACAGACTATAATTACCATGAAAGAATAGAAAGTTTCTTTAACCTTATGTTGATCATTTTTAAAATTTAGGGTATATGAGTGAATTTTTATTTGGCTTGTCAAGCTTTTAGTTTTCCCATTTTTATACCTTACTTGCTTCTCAGTATATTTTCCTTTGTTTCATACTTTTCCTCCATTTCTCTTCAAGTCCACATTTTGGCAAATAAATAAATCAAAGAACTGAGACATTTAAAGCACGTGACTCAAATTAAAAATAACTTGTTTAATTGACTGTACTTGATGAGAGGAAGGTTTTTGTGTTGTTAATGTTTTATTTTATTTTCACAGGCAATTACAGCCTCTAATCTTCAGCTACCAGTGTAGCATCCTGTTTTCCTCTTTTAAAATTTATATAATAACATTTTAGATTTTGTTT
>NW_007036927.1:0-3239 GCF_000164805.1 Carlito syrichta
AAGCTTTTGATAAAATCCAACATCCCTTCTTGATAAACACCTAGGTATAGAAGGAACAAATCTCAAAATAGTGAGTACCATTACAACAAATCCACAGCTAACATATTGCAAAAATTGACAAAAATTAGAATCTTTTCCCCTGAAAACTGGAACAAGACAATGCTGCCCACTTTCATCCCTTTTGCTCAATATTGTGTTGGAAGTCCTAGCTCAGACAATTAGACAAGAGAAGGAAATCAGAGGTATCCAAATACAAAAAGTGGAAGTCAAGTTGTCCCTCTTTGCTGATGATATGATCCTATATCTTGACAATCCAAGAGAATATGTCAAAAACTTGCTTGCACTGATAAAGGACTTTGGTAAAGTTTCAGGGTACAAGATAAAAGTGCAAAAGACAGTTGAATTCCTCTACACCAACAACAAGCAGGCAGAGATCCAAAAAAAAAAAAAAACCAAAAAAACCAAAAACAATCCCATGCACAATAGCCACCAAAAAAATAAAATACCTAGGCATCTTACTAACAGAGAAGTGAAAGACCTTACAGTGAAATTTACATAACACTGTTTAAAGAAATTCAAGACACAAACAAATGGAAAAATAATCTATGCTCATTGATAAAAGTATCAACATTGTTAAGATGTCCATCCTACCAAAGGCAATCTACAGATTCAATGCAATACCCATTAAGTTACCAACATCATTCTTCTCAGATCTGAAAATGACAATACTGAAATTCATATGGATACATAAACAACCACAAATAGCCAAAACAATCTTTAGCTAAAGAAACAAAGCAGGAGGTATCACACTTCCAGGCTTCAAACTTTACTATAAGGCTACAATAATCAAGACAGTCTGGTATTGGTACAAGAACAGGCACATAAACCAATGGAACAGGGTAGAGATTCTTGAAGCAAAACCTCAATTTCTCAACAAACTCATCTTTGACAAAGTCTCCAACAACAACCACTGTGGAGAGAATAATCTGTTCAGTAAATAGTGCTGGGAAAACTGGCTGACCACATGCAGAAGATTGAAATAGGACCCTTACCACTCTCCATACACAAAAATTAACTCTAAATGGATCAAAGATCTAAATGTAAAACCTTCAACTATAAGAATCTCAGAAAATGAAGGAGACACCCTTATGGATATTGGAACTGGGAACCAATTCCTATTCAGAACCCTAAAGGCCAATACCTTAAGAAATAAGATAGACAGGAGGGACCTCATCAAATTAACAAGCTTCTGCAACACAAAAGAAACCATCAAGAGAGCAGGGAGACAGCCCACAGAATTGGAAAAAATATTTGCCAAGTGTTTATATGGGAAAGGCCTGACATCTGGGATCTACAAGGAACTCAAATGCACCAAAAGGAAAATAGCAAACAACTCCTTTACAAAGTGGACAAAAGAAATGAATAGACACTTCTCAAAAGAAGGTATACAGGCAGCTAACAGACACATGAAAAAGTCCTCAACCTCATTCATCCACAGAGAAATGCAAATCAAAACAACATTGAGATACCCTGTAAGAATGACTATCATTAATAAAACAAACAATAACAGATACTGGTGAGGATGTGGAGAAAAAGGAATGCTTCTAGACTGCTAGAGGGAATGCAAACTAGTGCAACCTCTTTGGAAGACAATGCAGTGGTATCTGAAAGAACTAGAAATTGAGCTTCCATATGATCCAGCTATTCCCCTCTTGGAAATATACCCAGAGGAACTTAAATCATTCTACAAAAAAAGATACCTCCACAGGTTTATTTGTTGCAGCTCCATTCACAATAGCAAAAACATGGAACCAACCATGTTGCCCATCGAAGCTGGACTGTGTGGAGGTTCAGCCCCTGCCAGGTCGTGAGGTTTCCTGAAGGAAAGACGGATAGGCGAAAGACAAAAACATTATACTCGGACACCTGCTTCCTGAACAGATGCTGTTTAATGTTGGTTAATGGAAAGTTTTTATACCATTTGTAAAGGGGCAAGACAAAGAAAATTCCTTCACGTACATATCCTCTAAAAGTTACCAGCATCTAGTGGTCTTAGCAACAAACAAGCCAAGAACCCTATAAACATTCAGACAATGAGTCTTATTCATAAAACCAAAAATGATAGTTTTAGTTCAAAGTCCCAAATTATAGTCCTTGAAATGTCTCAAGAAAGTTTCCAAGTGCACATTTCTCCTGCAGCATTAGTTTTCCCATCTTGGGCTTCTATGACCTTCAAAGCTTCGTAATTGCCTTTCTTGTCCAGGTGTCTTTGTTACTTTTCTCTTATCCTGCAGTGTTTATTTCTAAAGAAAACCCAAAGAAACTTTTAGTGATGTTTCCCAGGCCCCCAAGGTTGCTTTCTGTATTTAGTTAATTATCATAAAAGTATCTAATTAGTATATTATGAATTCAGTGAAAACCCACTCTATAAACATTAACTTAGAATTTTAACTATTGAATTAAGTAAAAACCTTAACAATTAATCTTCATCCTAAATCTGTGAAAACTGTTATAAATCACCTACATAACTCCTATATGTGTTAGAACTTATAATGAATTCATAATGAACTTACTATAAACTTGTGCTTCTAAAAACCTTATGTCTAAACACTAAACTACATAATTCTATATCAAATAAGGAGTGAATATACTTATATCATTTTTTACTCAAGCAATATCTAGTAACTTGTAACCAAGTGAAAGAAAGCATTTTTGATGTGCTTCAGAGTTTAACCCTTGCATATGTTAGAAAAGGCCAAGTAGCATAGTGGGAAAATGGAAAAATGAACCATGACATTCTCAGTTTAGCTGTGAGTACTTCGCATAAACATGCCATTTTCTTCTTCCATGACTGCACAGAATTCTTCAACTGTACCAAACAGCAAAGGTAGAAGACAGAAGGGCCTCAGCTTCCTGGGCTCGCCCTGCTGCCCAGGGTCTTTGGCCCACCAGGAAGCTGTCAATCAGGTGAGTCTCCAAGGCTGGCTCCCAACAGGACTGGGTAAAAAAAAATGTGGTACATATACACAATGAAGTATTATACAGCCATAAAGAAGGACACATATATGGACTTTGCAGCAACTTGGATGAATTTGGAGTTGATCATACTCGATATATCACAGAAACAAAGAACAGTGTACTATATGTTCTCACTCATAAACAGAACCTGAACAATTATGATGCTCTAAGAAAGCAATTGGCAGTAGTGGGAAACTGCCAGGGGGTGGTTAGGATTGGCA
>NW_007036928.1:0-451 GCF_000164805.1 Carlito syrichta
CAACTCAAAAAAAAAAAAAAAAAAGAGTTTAAGGCTGAGAGAATACTATGGTCTGAATGTATATGTCACTCAAATCCATATGTTGAAATCCTCACCCACAAGGTAATGGTATTAGGAGACAGAGCCTTTGGGAGGTGATTAGGTGACAGAGCCCTCATGAATGAAAGTAGTGCCCTGATAAGACAGGCCCAAGGAGCTTACTCACCCCCTTCACCATGTGAAGACACAGCCAGAAGGTGCTATATAAGGACCAGAAAGTGGGCCCTCACTAAATCTTGGACTTCCCAGATTCTAGCACTGTGAAAAATAGATTTCTATTGTTTATAAGCAACCCAGTTTATGGAATTTTGTTCTAGAAGCCCAAATGGACTAAAGTAGAGAGCAAGCCAGTTATAGTTAAGATATATTTTCATCACTAGAGGAGGAAGGCTTTTTCAGTTCCTCTCACAGG
>NW_007036929.1:0-462 GCF_000164805.1 Carlito syrichta
AAAAACAGCGTTCTTCACAAGAGTACAGGAGAAAGAGTAAAACACACACAAACCAACCCCAAAACCAAACAAAATCCAAGAGAATCTGTTTAAAACCTTCTTGCACTGATAAAGAACTTTGGCAAAGTCTCAAGGTACAAAATAAACATGCAAAAGTCAGTCACATTCTTATACACCAATAACAAACAGGCAGAGAACCAAATAAAAATCACAGTCTCATTCACAATAACCACAAAAAAATGAAATGCCTCAGCATTTTCCTCTCCAGAGAAGTAAAAAATCTTTACAGCAAAGACTGTAAAACACTGCTGAAAGAAATCAAAGAAGATATAAACAAATGGAAAAATATTCCTAGCTCATGCATTGGAAGAATCAGCATTGTTAAGATGTCCATCCTACCAAAGCCAATCTACAGGTTCAACACCCATTAAATTACCAATAACATTTGTCTCAGACCTGGAA
>NW_007036930.1:0-447 GCF_000164805.1 Carlito syrichta
AAAAAAAAAAAAAAAAAAAAAAAAATATTTCCTTTTGAAGTATTTGAAGTATTTTTAAAAATCATATCATACATAGCAAGATATGCAACAGAAGGAGAATAAGAGAAAAGCAGAAATAAAGGAGTTAACTAAATATGATAGTTAGTGTTGGGTAACTAGATTTCTCTCAGACCACCAGAGTAACTACAGTTTCCTGAATGAAGATGACATTTGCTACCCACCACTTGCCTCTGCACGTTTCTGTTCCATCTTCAAATAACTTTCAGTCAATTACAAAACAGCTTGATAATTGCACAGAAAAATAGAGAGTTGTATAGGGTCACAAAAAAAGGTTGAAAAAGAGTCCCTGAAATTATGATGTAAAAAGGTAACAGTGAGGAAAGGAGAAAACACATATGCAAAAAGAATGCTCAAGAGAGAGCACAGTACTTCAGATACATGTAAACA
>NW_007036932.1:0-447 GCF_000164805.1 Carlito syrichta
TTTTTTGTAGAGATGAGGTCTTGCTATGTTGCCCAGGCTTGTCTTGAACTCCTGGGCTCAAGCAATCTTCCCACCTTGACCTTCTAAATTGCTGGGATTACAGGCGTGAGCTGCTGTGTCCAGCCGAAGACAGTGTTTATAAAAATTCAGTTTATGGGCTGGGCGCAGTGGTTCAAGCTTGTAATCCCAGCACTTTGGGCGGCCAAGATAAGGGGATTGCCTGAGCCCACAGGTTCCAGAACAGCGTGGGCAAGTTGGCGAGAACTCATCTCTACAATAAATTTTAAAAATAGCTGGGTGTGGTAGCTTGCACCTGTACATCTAGCTACTTGGAAGGCTGAGGTGGAAGGATCGCTTCAGCCCAGCAGGTCAAAGTTGGGGTGGGCGTGAGCATGCCACTGCACTCCATCCTGGGCGATAGAGTGAGACTCCAACTCAAAAAAAAAA
>NW_007036933.1:0-568 GCF_000164805.1 Carlito syrichta
AAAAAAAAAAAAATTAGCCAGGTATAGTGGTGCATGCCTGTAGTTTCAGCTACTTGGAGAGATATGTATATTTATAAACATATATGTCTGTATATGCTTGTGTGTGTGTGTTTACTTATTTGTAAAAGTATACATATATATAGTTATTACATATACCAAGGTCAAATTTTCAGTGCAAAGCAAAATAATTTCTGGTATCCCTAAAAGGCAAAAAGAAGAGTCAACACAGTACATAGTGTTAGACCATGGAGAAATCTGTCCACTTAAACTCTTGAAGTTCACTACAGAGAAATAGAAGTTCCTCCCCAAAAGGAGTTGGTGGTGCCTTTTCTATTTTCCTTAATGATTCCAGACTGTACTAAACTTCTCTTTTGTGGACATAGATGGTAGCAAGAGGAAGGAGGAAGTAAATAGAAAGAAGTTAGTCTTTTGACTAAAACCCAAAAGTAGAATTTAAAGAGAAAAATCATAAAGACTTTGTAAAACTATATAGTATGCATATTAGCTTTCAATTAAGCTATTAACCACAGAACTCTAAAAAAATTTTTCATATCTCTTATATCAGAAA
>NW_007036934.1:0-619 GCF_000164805.1 Carlito syrichta
GCAGTAAAATGTGCTGTATACTAGTGACCTTACATTTGATTCCCCAGATCCTTTTAAAATCAGTAATGATTCAATAGTAGAGGTAGGTAATCTTCTTGAAATTTATCCTAATGTCTGAGCAACAAAACTTCCCAATAATTATGACAGAGTAGAAATCATTATATATTCAAGAAAATAATCTCATGTTATATTGCTGAATTGGAGGAAATCTTTATATGATTCCCAGTGTTCCTCCCCATCTACACATACTATTATAGTTGGAAACATGTTTTCTGGAAGAGTTTTATTAGTGACTGACATGTTAAAATGTATTCCCTCACCAAACTTTCTCTGAGGTAGAAGACCAGTCAAGTCAGTGACTGCTAGGTCAACATGCCAGTGCTGCGGGAATGGCAAAGAATTGCACAAAGAGTAGACAGAACGAAAAGGTTTTGAAAGAATGCCATTGACCCCCACAATAGAGAAAGGAGAGGAAAGTATCCTACTCAGCCCTCCTCAAAAATTCAAGGCTGGCTGAGTAGGATACTCCCCGTGTCAATCACGGACAAAACAGGCCCAACAGCCACTGAAACTTTTACTCTGGGTTCCTTTTACTTAATGATGCACAAAGTGCACTTGG
>NW_007036935.1:0-445 GCF_000164805.1 Carlito syrichta
CTTAGTTGCCTGCCTGACCTAAGAACCACTCTTCAATGCCTACGTGTGATTACAGTGACGTTCCCATGACCACAGACCCCCAGTTCTGTCTCCTTTGGGCAGGTCGTGCTGCTGTTCCAAAACTCCTTAGCCATAAGTTCCATGGAATTGCATGCTTTGTTAACTGAAATCAAATATTACGCTTTGCAAAATCCCATTGTTCCATTTTCATATTTTGTTCTTATATTTTGTTAATGACCTAACCAAGGTAACTCCACTGGGTAATGATTCTTCTACCTTGTCTCTATGTAACTACCTGAAACTATATCTTGTGGGAAGAACTCCAGGGACTTTCCGGGCACCGGCTATACGTAGGACATGAAATTCATCAAAAGTTCCCAAGTTATTAGTGAATAGCTATGGTCACTAAGCTGCTATGTAACCAATACAGCAAATTTGACCTATA
>NW_007036936.1:0-444 GCF_000164805.1 Carlito syrichta
ATATGCCCCAGGCAGGCAGACACTCTGACTCTGGAACAACAAGAGTGAGCCATTACACTGGTTAATTTAGATTTATTTTTGATGACTGAGATGAGGTCTCCCCCAAGAAATGCCAGGGACAGATTGCTCACCTGGGGACATTTCTTTCCTCCCAATCACATTTTTACAAGCTCTAAAGTCAGTCGCCTTCTGAACATGCCATGTGCAGTTGAGAATCTGTGTACGATTCTGATGTTTTAGGGACAGGGTCTGGCTATGTGGCCCAGGTTGGTGCCCAAGGCCATGACTGTTATTCACTGCCTGCCTCGAAATCATGGGCTCTGGCAATCCTCCACCTCAGCATACAGAGTGGCCAGGATGATGGGCACCATGCCCCCAGACCTCCTGTTTGGATGGGTATGGAGATGGGGTCTCCCTGCATGGCATGGGCTGGACTTGAGTTCC
>NW_007036937.1:0-796 GCF_000164805.1 Carlito syrichta
TCAAATCCTGCCCTATCCAGACAATTTTATATGTTCCCTTTGACTTTGTGTGTCTATGAAGCATTTTCTCTAGGATAATAATAATCCTTTTTCTTTAGAGATGTTTCCAAAAACTCATCATTTTTCTTCCAAAAGACCAGTCTAGAAGCACCTGGAATAAAGCATAGGCCAGCTATATCCTAATTCTAAATGACTGATTTAGGCACTACTACCCATCTTATTGTGTAGACGTGGTACATCTGTTGTCTGCTTTGACATTCACTAGAAAAAAAAAATGTGTGTTGTATTTCAGCCACTGTATAGAGCCTGACTTTTCAAACAATGAAGATAAAAACCACCAATCATTTTGTCCCATGACTGAACCTAACCATTTTTGAAATACTACAATTCTCTATCAACTGATAACAAAGCTGTCTGCTTCATAAGTGAAGAAACATCTGCACCATAAAGATGCTGTCTTAGAATATGGGCTGCATAGTGTGCAAATATCTTGACTGAGAAACTGGGTAGTTCCAAGGTTCAAGTCTTGGCTCAGGCATTGGCTAGCTGAAAAATCGCAAGCAAAGGATTTTACTTTTCTAAGCCTGAATTTCTGTCTCTGAAAGAAGCAACAGAGTATTTTATGGATTACTTTTGACATTTAGAAATAAATAGATAGATAGATAGATAGTATTAGCTTTTGAAATATGAGTTTCTCCATAATTTGTTATTTTTGTTTATTTTCTTCTTCTCCTCCTCCTCCTCTTCTTCCTCCTCCTTTTCATCATCTTTATATTATTAATTCTAGTAATGTTAG
>NW_007036938.1:0-570 GCF_000164805.1 Carlito syrichta
GCCAGTCCTACACCAAGATCCCACGTGGTCAGAAGGCTTCTCAGATATGACCTAGGTCACCGCCCAGAAGCCAAGGGCAAAGGTCAGACCTGTCTGTGGACAAGGCCAGATCCTTCACGCCTCAGAGGGACGGCAGGACCTGCCTGGACTGATCTCACTAGTGTCGAGGTGAATGTCCAGGTCCGGGTCAAGGTCGCTCCCACCTCCTTCGCTGCCATGTGTACGTCATGCTCATGGGGACCCCCGATGCCGCGGACTGTTGTCAGGCCTTATCTCCCACGCCCACCCCCACAGAGCCGGTCAGCAGTGAGGCCAGGCAGCTTGGCTTCAGGGGCCGGCTCTCGACCCCTTCCAGCTGGTTGCTTTGGCTTGTAAACTGTTTAAAAACATTCATTAGTTGCTGCTCCCTTCAGCGGGTCTGCCCCCCACCCCTGGCGCTCCTTTGGTCATTTCCGGCCGCCGCGGAAGGAAGGACCACCCTGAGTCCCTGGTCTTGGGCCCAGGCACAGCAAGACTGGGAGGAAGAGGCGCAAAGCCATAAAGCAGCCTGGAGGGAAGTTATTTTTCAAT
>NW_007036939.1:0-440 GCF_000164805.1 Carlito syrichta
CAATAACAGGGAAAGCTAGTCACTGGGATACCCATCACAGAAGAGTACCAGTTTCTTGGGCACCCATTATAGAGGATGTTCAGAACTGGGGCCTTTATCACAGAGCAGGGTCAGTCGCTAAAAATCCATCACAGAGAAGAGACAATTACTGGGGCACACAACACAGAGGAGGGTTTGTGATTGGCACCCAACACCCTGGAAGGTAACTCATTGTGTCCACATAACAGGAAGGCCAGTTTCTGGGGCAACAATTCATGAACAGGACCAGTCATTGGGATAATATTTATAGAGCCACTAGGGCAAAGTTTATGGTTGAGGGCCAATCACTGGGTCACCACAGTGGATGTTCAGTCACTGGGGCCCATAATAGAGAAGAACACGTCACTTATGTGCCCATTATAGAGGAGCTCCAGACACTGGGGCATCCACCACAGAGGGGA
>NW_007036940.1:0-928 GCF_000164805.1 Carlito syrichta
CCAGTTTCTGTCTCAGAGTTTCTGGCTTTCTGAAGTGTAGTTTTTTGAATTTGCAAAGTATTTTAAATATTATTTCATCTCATAATTGCGATATTTATGTGGTTAATAAATGTTACCTCTTGTGGTAGTCTTTGTTGTCCTTTGTTCCATGGGCTATGAAGAAGATGGATGGTGGCCTGTGGTCAGTAAAAAAAGCATGAAGTTTAAGTCAATAATTATTTTCCAGGTAAGGAGTGTGTGTGAAAGGTGGGCAATCAGAAATGATATGGAGGTGCAAGAAAAAGAGTCTCAAGTCCTTTTATTTCCTGCTGCTGCCCTTCTGCCTATCTGTAATTATGGGAAGTAGATAACCAGGTGATTTTTAGCTTGTCTTTCAGCTGTTATGTTGTCAGATTGGAGGGTAATGGAAATGTCTTCCAAAAACTGAATATAAATGTTCATCTTTGATCCTACAGAAGAACCAAGAAACTTGGAATTTAAGGGAGGTGAGAGGGTGAAATACCAAAATGGAACATTCTTAGCTAAACTGCAGCCACTTAAACACTGCCTAGCTCTGTCATGCTTTCTTAGCAAATTACCTAGCTTTCCTGCTTATCATTAACAGAGGACAAAACTAGTTTGTTTATTTATTTTTTTATATATGTTTAGTAACAGCTTACTTTTTTATGTTTTTATTTTTTATTTGAAAGATGTGGGGTACAATTCAGGTTAGGTATACAAATGTTCATTATGCAGGTACCCTTGTTGATGAGGTGTGCCTCTCCCTTCCCTGGCAGTTTCCCTCAACTGCCAATCCTCCCTGCTCCCCCCACCAAGCAGTTTCCTGCTACTGCCGATCCTTTTCTTACAGTATTAGATAATTGGTCAGTGTCTCTGCTTATGAGAACATATGGTACTCTGTTCTTTGTTTCTGTGGTAGATCACTGAG
>NW_007036941.1:0-532 GCF_000164805.1 Carlito syrichta
TTTTATATGATGTGCATGTGTTATTTTATGAGCAAAAAAACCTTGAGGAAAATTTAGTGAGTGACTGAGAATGGGTGGCAAAGTGGTAGGTAGAGAGTTGCTGCCTTATGAAAACCAAAAAAAGATAAATTCTTAGTGAATGAAGAAGGGTCAGGACTTTGAAATCCTTTGTATCAGATAGCAAAGAGTCCAGGTCCAGTTTTGTGGAAAATTGATAATGGATATATATATATATATATATATCAAGTGAGCTAAGAAATGAATGTACTTAGCAGAGTGGAAGAGGAAGGATCAAGATAAGCCTTGACCCTGAGGAGGGATACCTCCTCCCCTGAGACCAGAAGTGATGAAGCTAGAGTGAGAAGAGACTTAGACTTTTATATTGGTGAGCGGAGAGTTGACCTGTATACATCTGGACTTCACTTTTGCCTGTGGTGCAGGAGGCAAGGCCAGCTCTTAGCAATAATATGATTTAGCTGGTGTGATAGAGGGCACTGGTGAATTTTGACAGTGGGAACTTAGAAGTGGCAGG
>NW_007036942.1:0-542 GCF_000164805.1 Carlito syrichta
CACTGACGTCATCGAGGCTAATCCCTTCTCGCCCAACACCACTAACCAACAAGCAGAACTTACAGCAGTCACTCGAGCATTCCAACTGGTGGCAGGACACTCTCTGTCACTTTACACTGACTCTAAATATGTCTTTCACATTTTGGTTTCACACTCAGCCATCTGGCAAGAACGGGGATTGTTAACCACCAAAGGGTTGGCCATCATAAATGCTAAGCTTATTTCTGACCTCCTTCAAGCCTCCCTACTCCCAAAAGCCATTGGCATCTCCCACTGGAAAGCCCACCAGGTCAATTCATCTTTTATCACCCAAGGGAATTTACGGGCCAACAGGGCAGTTTGCCAAACGGCCCTAAAACCCCTTCCTACCATAATCATTAACACCCCTTCCCCACCAGCCGAACATACAAGTGAAGTCCCACAATTGTCCAATCTCATTCCCTACCTACACTCAATTTTCCACCCAAACCCAGCAGCTCTCTCTTCATTTCTTAAAACTTTCTTCCACCTTACTCCTGAACATACAAAACTCATACACACCC
>NW_007036943.1:0-436 GCF_000164805.1 Carlito syrichta
ACATTCTTTCAATACTCTATTATTTAAGAAAGACGAATTAGCCTGAAAAGGCGTCAACCAGTCCTTATAAAAGAGACTCCATTTTCTGGAAGAATATCTTTGAGAAAAAAATGAAAGAAAAGAGACTGCAGAGATCTCCCTCACTCTCTCTCTCATGTGAGGACACAGAGGGAAGACTGCCCTCTATGAATGAGGAAGTGGCCCTCACCAGACACTTAATCTGCTGACATCTTGATGTTGGACTTCCCAGCATCCAGAACAGTGAGAAATATTTGTTGTTCTCGAGACACTCAGTTTATGATATTCTGTTATGACAGGCCAAATGGACAAAAACACTTAATATCCAAGTCTTTTCAAAGACTATTATAGGATGGAGACATTCTTTCAATACTCTATTATTTAAGAAAGACGAATTAGCCTGAAAAGGCGTCAACCA
>NW_007036944.1:0-436 GCF_000164805.1 Carlito syrichta
CTAGCCAATCAGGTAACTAGTTAAGTCACCTAGCTAGCCAGCTATCTAGCTAGTTTGCTAACTAGATATGTCAGCTAGCTAGCCATCTAGCTAGTCAGCTAGTTAAGTCATCTAAGAAATCAGCTAGTTACTTCACTAACTAGTTGGCTAGCAACTGAGCTAGATTGTCAACTAAATAGTGGGCTCGCTCACTTGACATCATTTCAGCTAACTAGTCAGGTCGCTCGCCTGCCAACTGGTCAGCAAAATAGTTGTCTTGCTCACCAGGCAACAGGTCAGCTAACTAGTTGACTCGCTCACTAACCAACAGGTCAGCTGATTATTCGTCTTGCTCACCGGCCAACTAGTTAAGTCAGGACACTGGTCGGCTCACTCACCGGCCGACTAGTTAAGTCAACTGACCAGCTGGCCGCCTGGACAGCCAACTAGTTAAGTC
>NW_007036945.1:0-602 GCF_000164805.1 Carlito syrichta
AAAGACATACTCTTATGGTCAGGAGATGTACTCTTCATTCTCCTCAGCTAATGGGGCTCCAAAAAGCATATTCAGGAAGTTCCAGTAAGATGGCGATAGCATAGGTGGATTTGTGAGATTCTGCAAATGTGAGTTCCCAAAAAGACTCTTACTTTTCTTCCCCCAACCCCCTGCCCACCACCAGCCACACTGGTCCAAGGCCTGGAGACCTTCGGTCCCACACAGGGCCGGATACTGCAGCCCTGGCTGCTGCTGCTCTATTATATGTGACTTCTTCTGCATGAGAGTCCTGGGTCTTGGCTCCCTCCATGGCTACATCATCTTGCCCAGCACCCAGCACCAAGGTGCAGGTCACCCAGGGAGGCTGGGTGGCTGTCCCTCAGAGATACCAGTCCCATTTCTGGCAGAAGTACCCTGTGAGGGACCCAGGGACATTCTCACCACCCACCGCCTACCCTTTGGAGCTTTGGAGCTCAGGAGTTCTGGGCCCACCCTGGCTGAGGCACTCAGTGTAGCAACCCCATGCTGGTGTAAGGGAATATCCTATCTAAGGAGGTGCTGATCAGAGGCTCTCAGCTCCAGAGGAGGGAACTCCCGACCCC
>NW_007036946.1:0-435 GCF_000164805.1 Carlito syrichta
AGTGGAAGAAGTGGAGACAGCAGATATCTCTCTGTTGTCTTTAGTCACAAAAGCCACCCTTTCTTAGGCCCAGAATACTCACCCAAAGTTAGGAGCACAGTAATTCTTGCCACCAACTTCATATCTTAAGAGCACACTAGGGTTCCAGGCCCCAGAGCTCTGAATCTGTGTCTGAACCTAGGTTGGGGGAGGTCTCAAGCAACAAAGTTGCAGCCACTAGCACATCCCCACAAGAGGCAGGTTTCCTTTCAAGAGGCAGCTAAAGACAGAGTAGCCTCCTGGTTAGGCCAATCTTGTTCCCCAGGTTTAAACATTAATTTGAAAAGAGAACAAGATACAATTATTATTTGCCGACTTAAAATGAAATAAAACTTTAAAAGAGGATAAGATAAGAAAGGGATCGGCAGTGGTGGAAAACTGCAGGGTCGGGGGGTG
>NW_007036947.1:0-435 GCF_000164805.1 Carlito syrichta
CTCAAATATATATTCAGAATCTAACCAATTCTCACCCCCTTCACATTCTCTCTTCAGTCCCAGGTACCATAATTTCTTTCTTAGACCATTAATATAGCCTCCTAAATGATCTTCCTGCTCCTGCTCCTGCATCATAATTACAGCACAGCCCCCAAGCTGCTCCAACAGAAAACCAATCACAGCATGTCTCACCTCACTCAAAAAATCTATATCAAAATAAAAGCCTTTTAACGTTCTCTAAGACCCTACATGAATTACCTCTCTATGGTTATTTCCTACCACTTTCCTCACCCCACTCCAAAACACTCAGCACTAACTGTTCCAGATGACAAGGATATTCCCATCTCAAGGCTTTTGCACTAGCTGTACCTCTTCCTAGAATGCTTGTCCCCCAGAAATTTGCATTGCTTACTCCCTAACATTCTTCAGGTTTTA
>NW_007036948.1:0-645 GCF_000164805.1 Carlito syrichta
CATTCCATTCATCTCATTTTCATTACATTCCACTCCATTCCTTTTCATACCACTCCATTCTTTTCCTCTCCATTCAACCACATTTCATTCCATTTCTTTCCATTCCTCCTTACTAGACTCAATTCCATTCCATTCAATTCTAATTCATTCGTTTCCACTCCTCTCCATTCCATTCCATTCCATTCTATTCTATTCTTCTCCATTCCATTTTATTCTATTCCATTGTTCTCTATTCCATTCCAATCCATTGCATTCCATAACTCTCCACTACATTTCATTCAACTCCATTCCATTCCATACCATTCCATTCCATTCCATTCAATTCCTCTCCATTCCATTCGATTCCATTCCATTCCATTCCTCTCATATCCATTCCATTTCATTGCATTCCATTCCATTCCTATCCTCTGCATTACATTCGATTCCATTCCATTCCATTCCTCTCCATTCAATTCCATAACATTCATTCAATTCCAATCCATTCCCCTCCATTCCATTCTATTGCTCTCTTATTCATTCCATTCCTCTTCATTCCTTTCCATTCCTCTCCATTCTTTTTCATTACTCTTCATTGCATTCCTCTACGTTTCATTCCATTCTATTCCATTCCATTCCCTTCCAATCCATTCCATTGCATTCCATTCA
>NW_007036949.1:0-433 GCF_000164805.1 Carlito syrichta
CTCCAGGCAGATTTGCATCGCCCCGCCCACCTATCAGAGCCTCCACCTCGGTTCCCACGGTGATGTCGTTAAACAGGAGACAAAGCCCCTCCCCTACGCTGAACAGACTGAGACAACTAAGAGTCACAGAACTCCCAGGCAGCAGACTAGCTGCCGGCAACGAAAACAAAGGGGAGAGGCTGGATATCAGAGCTCAAGTGACTGTAGCCACTAAGATTACAGAACTAGTCTGATCTCTTATTATGATCTTTGATTTTATCATTCTGACTGTATGATTTGCTCACTATTGTATGCTTTCTAACTTACACTATCTGTTTCATGATCTTTTTTTAAATTAATCAATATTTTTTATTATGGTTTTGTGGAGTACAGGTAAGGGTTAGGTGTACAATTATGTTTCATTCAGGCACCCTGTTGATAAGAGGTGTTTTCC
>NW_007036950.1:0-646 GCF_000164805.1 Carlito syrichta
GGCCACATCTACACCCTATTCGCCCCAGTAAACCAAATAAAAGGCAAAATAGTAAAAGACGAGGGTTGCTGCTGCTTTGGGAAAATGCAAAGAATCCTGGGAAGAAACAAGGTCTCAGGTTCTAAGGACAGAAAGGTGCTGTGTGGTTGACACTCACAACCCTGAGGCTCAAAATGCCTTCACTGGTCTTGTGCCCACCTTGCTGTCTCTCTCCCATTCACCTGCTTGAATTGCCTGCTACACACACACACACACACACACACACACACACACACACACACACTCACTCACTCACTCACTCATCAGAACATATACACACACTCATCAGAAACATACACACACACACACACAGAGAGAGAGAAAGAGAGAGAGAAATGATCAGAAATCATTTCAAAGTTCACTTCGTGAAAGGTTGGAGACCAATTCTTGAGTCTTCTCTCGGAGATCCACAGAGTAGTTTTAGAATTCGGTTCAAGCAACTCCGAAACACCCACCCATCTGTTCACTGCCAACTGCTCTACCTTCACTTTCTGTGTCTCACCTCCTAAAATAAGGAGGTCTGGAGAGATGGATCAGGGCTATAGGTAAGCAAGCTTTGCATCTTCATGAAAAACCTGCTCTTTTCTGTAGGTTTCACTCAAAGTCA
>NW_007036951.1:0-456 GCF_000164805.1 Carlito syrichta
ATCCATTTCTCTCCACTTGTCTGGGTCCCCAAGCTTGGGGTCATGCGCTGAGTGCCTCAGCCAGGGTGGGCCCAGAGCTCCAGACCTCCAAAGCTCCAAAGGGCAGGTGGTGAGTGGTGAGAGTGGCCCTTGGACCTCCATAGGGTACTTCAACCAGGAATGGGTCCAGTGTCTCTGAGGGGTGGGTGCCCAGAGCTTTCCTGAGTGACCGGCAGCTTGGTGCTGAGTGCTGGGCGAGATTCGATATAGCCAGGGAGGGAGCCAAGATCCGAGACTCCCACACAGGCAGAAGTCATGTATGGTGGAACAGCAGCAGCTGGGGGCTGCAATATCCGGCCCTGCGTGGGACTGAAGATCCCTGGGCCTTGGACCAGTGTGGGGTGGTGGGCTGGGGGTTGGGGGAAGAAAAGTAAGAGTCTTTTTGGGAACTCACGTTCGGAGAATCTCACAAGTCCA
>NW_007036952.1:0-444 GCF_000164805.1 Carlito syrichta
CGGGCTCAGGCAATCCACTCACCTCAGCCTCCCAAAGGCGTGGGATTACAGGTTAAGCCACCGAGCCCGGCTCGTCAGGCACATTCTTAGGGCAACCGCAGGAGCTGGTGAGGGTGGAGGCCCTGGCTCTCCGGGAAGTGGGTTATGCACCTGCTGGCTTAGGTGACATGCTCTCCCCTTTGCGGCAGACCGAACGCTCTCACCCCCAGGGCTGGCGTCCCACGGCTGCTTCTGTGTCCCCAAAACTTACAAAAGAGGATTTTCTGTGGAAGGCAGGGATGGTCTTGACGTCCTTGGCCCCAGCCTGGAACCTCTGGAGACCAGGTCTGAGCCATCAGACATCCAAAGAACCAAGTCCACGAGGACTTGGTGTGGCTTCTGCTTTCTGCAGAGCTACAGAGCCACGGCTGCCCGCCCCCTCCCCCAGGGAGCCTTCCCACCATG
>NW_007036953.1:0-429 GCF_000164805.1 Carlito syrichta
ATCTCACTTATATGAGTAATCTAAATCAAGATTATAGAAACAAAGAGTAAAATGAAGGTAACCAGGGACTAGGGGAAGGGGCAGGTGGGGAGATATTGATCAAAGGATACATAGTTTCATTTAAGCAAGGTGAATGAGTCTCAGAGATCTACTTTACAGCATAGTGCCTATAATTAAAAGTACTGTATTATATACTTAAAATTTTGCTCCAGCCTAGGCAACTTAGTGAGATCTCATCTCTACCAAAAAAAAAAATTAACTGGACTTGGTGGCAGAAGAATAATCTGAGCCTAGGAGGTAGAGGCTACAGTGAGCCGTGATCATGCCACTGCACACCAGCCTGGGCAACAGAGTGAGACTTTTGATTTAAAAAAAAAAATCTTTTTTGGCTAAGATGATAATCTTATAAGAAGTGTTCTTATCAGAATA
>NW_007036954.1:0-433 GCF_000164805.1 Carlito syrichta
ACTTCCTCTTTTCCTATTTCGATACCACTGATTGCCTCCTCTTCTCTGATTGCTCGAGTCAGGACTTCCGATACTATGTTGAACAGGAGGGATGAGAGTAGGTATCCTTGTCTTGTTTCAGATTTCAGGGGAAATGGTTCCCATTTTTGTCCATTTAAGAGTATGCTGGCTGTGGGTTTCTTATAGATGGCTTTTACTATTTTGAGGTATGTTCCCCATATGCCTAGATGTTCAAGATTTTTTTCAAGAAGGGGTGGTGGATTTTATCAAAAGCTTTTTCTGCATCTAATGTTATAATTATGTGGTTTTTGTTTTGACATAAGTTGATTTATTTAATTACATTTATGATTTTACGAATGTTAAACCAGAGTTGTATCCCAGGAATGAAGCCTACTTGGTCATGATGGATGATTTTTGAGATGTATTGCTGAAT
>NW_007036955.1:0-520 GCF_000164805.1 Carlito syrichta
CTAGCCGGCTGTCTAGCTAGTTAAGTCAGCGAGTTATGTGAGCTGGCTAGCCGGCTGGCTAGCTAAGTGGCTAGCTAGTAAAGCCAGTTGGGCAGCTGGATGTCTATCTAGTTAAGTCTTCTGGTTAAGTCAGCTCATTAGATGGCTTGCTAACTAGGTGCCTGGCAAGTTAAGCCACCTTGCTATCAGGCTGGTCAAGTAGGTGGCCAGCTATTGAATCCAGCTGTCTAGCTGGCTGACCAGCAGTGTGTCTGGCTAGTTAAGCTGACTGACTATCCCAATGTCCAGCATGCCGGCTAGCTATTTAAACTGGTTGGCTAGCCAGGTGGTGATCCTGCTAGTTATCTAGCCAGTTGCCTAGTCAGCTAGTCAGTCACGTAGCTAGCTAGTTAAGTCTTTTGGTTAGCCGTGTAACCAACCAGGTAGCTAGCTACTTAAATCAGCAGGCTAGCCAGCTAGTCAGCCAACTAGCTAGTCAGCTGGTTAAGTCAGCTAGATAGCCAGCTTGCAAGTTAAGCGA
>NW_007036956.1:0-428 GCF_000164805.1 Carlito syrichta
CCTCCTTCGCTGCCGCCGCCGCCGCGGGCTCCCGCCGGCCCCCCAATGAAACATTTTTATGCAAAATAATTATATTTCTCTAAAACAGATTTGTGAGAAAAGCGGCATTATTTTACATTTAAAAATTCTCTAGGCCAGGTGTGGTGGCTCAAGCCTGTAATCCCAACACTTTGGGAAGCTGAGGCGAGAGGATTATTGCCTGAGTCCAGGGATTCAAGACCTGCCTGGGTAACTTGGTGATACCTCGTACCTATAATAAATCAAAAAATTAGCCAGGCATGGTAATGCAAGCCTGTAGTCCTGGCTACTCGGAAGGCTGAGGCAGGAGGATTGCCTGAGTCCAGCAGGTCAAGGCTGCGGTGACCACAAGTGTTCCACTGCACTCTAGCATTGGCAACAGAGTGAGACTCTGACTCAAAAACAAAACA
>NW_007036957.1:0-462 GCF_000164805.1 Carlito syrichta
ACTAGCTAGCTTACTAGCTAGCAACCTACCTGACTAGCTAGCCACCTACAAGACCAGCCTTCTAATTAGCCATCTTAACTTGCCAGTCACCTAGCTAGCCAGCTGTCTAACCATCTGACTTAACTAGCTGACTTATCTAGATAGCCATCTGGCTAACCAGTTGGCTTAATTAGCTATCCACCTAGCTAGCCAGCTATCTTAACTCACTCAGTTACATAGCTCTCTATCTAGCTAGCCAGTTGGCTAGCCACTTGAACTAATCAGTTGCCTTAACCTGCTTGCCAACAGGCTAGCCAGCTCACTCAACTAGCTGACTTAGATAGTTAGCCACTTGGCTAGCTTGGTGCCTTAACTCTCTGAAATCACTAGCTAGACAGGTGGCTACCAGCTGACTTAACTAGATAGATGCCTACAGATCACGCTGGCTTGCCAGCTGACTAAACTACCTACCTTCCTAGCTAA
>NW_007036958.1:0-662 GCF_000164805.1 Carlito syrichta
CATTCGTTTAATAATTGTTTCTGGAGTGAATGCATTTCATGTCTAGTAGCTAATTTCATGAAAAATTTAAATGTAGGACAGCATATTTTCTCAGTGATCAGAGGGATGGCATACTAAGAAGCTTCAAGGCCACGGAATTTCGGAGTCAAAAATACTTTAGCTCAACTCTAATTCAGTCACTTAGTAGATGGAGGAAACTACTTGTACCAAATGTGGTTGCCATCCAAGACCATCTATTCCTTCCTTCCTCCTTTCAAACAACATCCTGAATGTGTTCAGGTACACTTTTGTCCCCTTCACAGCCCATGTATCCCAGGGACAGGATTACATGTATAAAGGTTATACCCAAAGGTTTGCAAGGGCTTTGAGGAAAGCTTTTTTTCTGGGATAGTTGAGAAGTAACCCTCTCCCCTTCTCTGGCTATGTGCAGAGGTCCAGATTTGAGACCTACCTGTGCTGTGTTTAACCAACAGACAGTCTCAGGGTAAGGTCAACACATGGATGAAAACTGGACTAAAACACTTACAGGTAAGTGAAGGAAGAACCAAAGCATTAAGGCAACTGTTAAGCCATCCTGCCTCTGGAATTCTGGATCTGTGAGCCATGAATTCCAAACAATTTAAGAGAGTTTGATAGGGTTTTTGGATATTTGCAGCTGAAAA
>NW_007036959.1:0-444 GCF_000164805.1 Carlito syrichta
CCTTCCTCGCTTTCCATCAGTTCAGCTAACTAGTCTGCTCACTCAGCTGCCAACCGGTCAGCAAACTAGTCAGCTCACTCACCAGCTAAAAGTTCAACTAACTCATTGGCTTTCTTGCAGACCAACAGGAAAGCTAACTAATTGACTTGCTTGCCAGGCGACTTGTTAAGCCAGCTCACCAATGCTTCTCTCGCTGACCAACTAGTTAAGGGATCTCACCCTTCAGCTCACTCGATGGTCAACTAGTTAATTCGGCTCACCAGTCTGATCACTCAACGTCCAACTAGTTTATCCAGTTAGTTAACTCGTTTACCAACTAGTTAAAACAGTTAGCTAACCTGTTAACCAACTCTTTATGTCAGCTAGCTATCTCATTTTCCAACAAGTTAAGTCAGCCAGCTAAGTCAGCTAGCTAACCAGCTAGCTAACCAGCTGACTTAACTA
>NW_007036960.1:0-416 GCF_000164805.1 Carlito syrichta
AAAAAAAAAAAAAGGAAAAAAAAAAAAAAAAAAAAAAGGCTAGGCAGGTGGTTCATGCCTGTAATCCTAGTACTTTAGGAGACTGAAGCAGGAGGACTGCCTGAGTCCAGGAGTCTGAAATCAGTCTAGGCAACATAGCAAGATCTCGTCATAGATAGAAAGATAAATAGATGGATGGATGGATGGATGGATGGATGGATGGATGGATGGATGGATGATAGATAATCTGGGTGTGGTGGCATATGCCTGTAGGCCCAGCTACTCAGAAGGCTGAGGCAAGAGGATCTTCTGAGCTCAGGAGACTGAGGCTGCAGTGAGCTGTGATGGTGCCATGCAGAGTAAAATCTGACTTTCAAAAAAAAAAAAAAATGCAGTGGGGAGGAATCTGTCCCAAATTCCAAACTTTAATAATAAGA
>NW_007036961.1:0-423 GCF_000164805.1 Carlito syrichta
AACACAGAAATCAAGACAGAAATAGAGAGATCCCTAGAAACAAATGAAAACAAAGACACACATATCAAAATCTCTGGGATATCATGGAAACAGTGCTGAGAAGGATGTTTACAACATTACACACACATAAGAAAATAGAGAGATCTCAAGTAAACAGCCTAACGTCACATCTAAGGGAGCTGGTAAGGCAAGAACAATTCTAAATTAAGTAGAAAAATCCAGATAACTAAAAGGGAGCTGGTAAGGCAAGAACAATTCTAAATTAAGTAGAAAAATCCAGATAACTAAAATAAAGTCACAACTGCAGGAAATAGAAGCAAGAATAATATAGAAAGGATCGGCAAGACAAAAAGCAGGTTCACTGAAAGGATAAATAAGATCGACAGACCCATGGCCACATTGACCAAAAAAAAAAAAAAAAAA
>NW_007036962.1:0-624 GCF_000164805.1 Carlito syrichta
TAGGCAGTCCAGTTTCCTGTATTTGAGGACTCCCACTACCCAGATTCCTATATTAAAAACGAGATTCATGGTTACCTCTTAGTAAGATGCCCTGTGGATTTTTTGGCTGAGTACTCGTGCAACGAAAATTCCTTATTCTTACTTAGCAAGAGGCAGTGTAGTTTCCTGTATATGAGGACTCCCAATACCCAGACTCCTGCTTCATTCTCAGTAAGGCACTGAGATATTTCATGGTGACCTAGAATTCCAGTTGTTTGGATAGAAAGAGAAAGACTCCCATAAGGTTATTGAGGAGTTGGAATCCAAGGTACCTGGTTTCACTTAACAAATCTCCCCAAAATGTGGAATCTCCTAAACCCAATGTCCCAATTCCCATCAACCCGACCACAAGAAATTGCTGTAGTTTGATGCAACCTGTATCAAGGGATTTGGTACCAATATGCTATTTGATTCCTGGGGTACCTGATTATCATCCTAGATGTTCATAAGACTCAAAAGGATATATGGGCCCGACCCTCGATTACAACTATCAAGAGAAAAGAATGTTCCTAGGGATCTGTAATGCCAATTAAGGGTATCTATGAAGCTAATAGCTCTGAAAAATGTAGGGACCCTGAAGCCAGA
>NW_007036963.1:0-422 GCF_000164805.1 Carlito syrichta
AGTATACCCTTGGGAAATGGGAAATGATTCCTCAATGAGCAGGTTATTGAAGGAAGAAATAAATGATGAATGAATAATCCACACAGCCCAGGATGTGGAGGGAGTATAGCTTAGGTCTCTCCAGGGCAGCCAGGGAGCACAACCCAGTCTAGGTGTACATGTAGTAGATCCAGTGTCCAGCAAAAAAGCCTCTTCTGCTTCACAGACCCTGAGCCACAGGTCTGGCCAGTTGAAATAGTATCGGGGCAGGCCTGAGTCAGTTGGTCATAACTGACCAGGTGACACCTGGAAAAGGAAGGTAGGAAGACAGTCTGAATTCCGACCTTCTGCAGGCAGCTTTTCATCCAGCTGGACATTGGTCATGGGGCAAAGAGCATCTCTAGAGCAAAAGGGGTCTCTGGCGACCCCTAGGCGGGACTCTG
>NW_007036964.1:0-729 GCF_000164805.1 Carlito syrichta
TTGTAGGTAGAGGAATTGAAGGGAAATTCGAGGAATCGAATGAAAGGAATGGACACGAATGGAAAGAGATGGAAAGGAATTTAGAGGTATGTGTTGGAAAGGAATGAAATGGAGTAAATTGAATTGAGAAAAATAAAATTGAATGGAATGCAATAGAATGGAATGGAAAGGAGAGGAAAGGAAAGGTAAGGAATGGAATGGAATGAAGAGGAATGGATTGGAGAGGATTGGATTGGACTGGAATGAAATGGAGTGGAATGTAATGGAATGCAATAGAATGAATTGAATGGAGCAGAATGGTACGGAATGGAAAGAATGCAATGGAATACAGGAATGGAATGGAATGGTGAGGAATGGATTGGAGAGGAATGGAAGGGAGTGGAATTGTTTAGAATTGAATGGAATGGTATGAAATCGAATGGAGAGGAACGGTTGGAATGGTGTGGAATGAAATGGATCGGAGAAGAATGCAATAGAGATTAATTAAGTGGAATGGAGTGGAAAATAATGGAATAGATTATGCTGAAATGGAATAGAGAGGAGTGGAATGGAGTGAACTGAAGAGTAATGAAAAGGAAAGAAATGGATTGAAATTGAATAGATTGGAGAGGAAAAGAATAAAGAGAAATGGAATGGAGACAAGTGACATAGAGAGAAATAGGAAGGAGAGGAATGGAATGGAATGGACAGGAATGGAATCGAATGGAATGGAATGGTATTGAGAGGAAT
>NW_007036965.1:0-519 GCF_000164805.1 Carlito syrichta
TGGCTAACCAGGTGACTTAACTAGCTTGAATAACTAGCTAGTCAGCTGACAACTAGCTGGCTAAACTAGGTAGCTACCTAGCTAGCCAGATGACTATAATAGCTGAAATAACTAGTTAGCTGGCTAGCTAACTAACTAACCGCATTAACTAACTGACTTAACTAGCTAGCTAGCTGACAAATAACTGACTTAATCAGCTAACTAGCTAGCCAGCTGACTTAACATGCAGAAATAACTAAATAGACAGTTGTCCAGTCATCTGACAACTAGCTTTTTAACGAGCTAGTGAGTTGGCTAGGCAACAGACTTAACGAGGTTAATTAGCTACCTAGCTAGTTGGTTAGCCAGTTGACTTAACTGGTTGATTAATGATCTAGGCAGCTGGTCAGTCAGGTGACTTAACTTGCTTACTTAACTAGCTATCCAGCTGGCTAGTCAGCTGACTTAACCAGCTCTCTACCTCTCTACCACCTGTAGCCAGCTGACTTTACTAGCTGACTTAAGAGCTAGCAAACTGGC
>NW_007036966.1:0-447 GCF_000164805.1 Carlito syrichta
GACGCCCTGACCAGCCCCCACTGCTAACATGGGAAACTTGTCATCTCTTCCGGCCGACACTTCCCTCAAGTGCCTCTTAAATAATCTCTCTACACTCTCCCTCACTCCCGATATTAAGCCTAAGCGTCTAATCTGCCTCAGTACCCCAAATTGGCCTACCTATCCCTTAGATAACCAAAGTAAGTGGCCCCTGCATGGGTCCCTAAATCCCGACATTATTCGGGATCTCTATAATTTCTGCGAGCGTTCAGAAAAATGGGCAGAGATTCCCTACATCCAATCTTTCTCCCTTCTCCAAAAACATCCCTGCCTCTGTCTGTCTTGTAAACCCTCTCACCTACTCTTGGCTAAAATCCCCACCTCTCCAGCCACTTCTCCCAACTCTGACTTTGACCCTGCGGATGAGCCCCCTCCATATCAACAACCCCCCCAACCTCAGCTGCTCCA
>NW_007036967.1:0-419 GCF_000164805.1 Carlito syrichta
CCTCTCCCTACATATCTCTCTCTCTCTCCCCTGTCTCTCTCTCTCTCTCTCTCCCTCTCTCTCTCTCCCTTCCTCTCTCTTTCCCTCCCTAACCCCCTCGGTTACAGACCCTTTTCCTTTTCCCTGTAGCTGCCGCTTTAATAAATCTCTTGGTCCCTAACGGGTGTGGAGTTGTTACTGGCACCTAAGTTCTTTCAATGGGAGTCACACCATTTTTGGTCAAAAACTGTTGAACACACTCAGCATAGTGTGGGCAGGTGCACTCATAAATCACCCATCATGAAATGGGCAAACACTTTGAAAGAATCCCCCCAAAAAAGAAATTTACTGAAGCCGATCACAACCTCTCACAACAATGCCAGCCGGTCCACAGATGCCGATGGATTCCTAAAACACTTACCTAGTGGGGGAAGCCTGTA
>NW_007036968.1:0-500 GCF_000164805.1 Carlito syrichta
CATTTTGAGGCGCTGTCAAACTGTTTTCCAAAGCAATTGTACCATTTTAGATTCCTACCAACAATACATGAAGATTCTATTTCTTTCACATCCTCACCAGTCCTTGTTAGTACATGTTTTCTCTCTTGTCTAATTCTTTGCTATTTATAATGCACAATATAATGTTTTAAATTATACATATATATTGTGAAATGACTAAATTGAGCTACTTAACTTATGCATCATCCCACATAGTTATAATTTTTGTGATGCAAACACTTCAAATCAGTTCTTTCAGCATTTTCAAATATACAATGTATTGTTATTAATTATAGTCATTATGTGACACAATAGATCTCTTCTACTTGTTTCTCCTATCTAAACTTTTTGCACTCTTTGACCAAAATGATTCTGGATCTTTCTGTCCCCAGCAGCTCCTGGTAACCACCATAGTACTCTCTACTTGAGTTCAACTTTTGTAGATTTCACATAAAAGAGAGATCATGCTTTGCATTCTTTCC
>NW_007036969.1:0-416 GCF_000164805.1 Carlito syrichta
AAAAAAGAACTATCTCAGCCCATAATTATGTAATTGAAGAGTACCATAACATTACATTGCCTTTAGAATTCTCAACTAGAAACTTCTCAACGTATGCTATTCTCCTTAGAAATCATTTTATCCTCGTTTTATCCAGAACCTTCAAAGGCTCAATGTTTTTTGTTTTTTGTTTTTTTTTCAAATACTAGTCTTCTCCTTACTTCAGTGTACTTCTCCAACCAGGGGTTCTATGACAAATTATTCTATTAATACTCTTCTCCACACACTGTTGGGCTCTGGTCACTCTGATGATGGAGTAGCTGCTGGTGGGAGGTTGGGAGTTGGGGAAGAAGAAAATATTATGTCTAAAAGACCTGGCTCACTCACATTTACAAAGTCCAAATATAACCTTGTTCTTGTTGCTCTTGGCAGGCTTT
>NW_007036970.1:0-791 GCF_000164805.1 Carlito syrichta
CAAGAATGATTTTTTAAAGTAGTTTGTTTCTACTTATCTACTTTAACTGCTTTTTAGAATCCTTTACTATAGTTATTTCTATTTTCTTCATTTCTTAAAGTTCAGTTCTTAAATGTAGTAGTAAATGAAGCTGTCTTTGTCTAATTTTTCTAGTTCAGTGTTATCCCATATTCCAATATTCCTTCTCTTCCATCCACACCAGCCTTTTCTATAGCACTTACTTTTTCCCTTTCTCCCTCCCTTCCTTCTTCTCTCCTTCTCTACCCTAGTTGTCAATTCATACCTAAGATTCCATTTGACTTATACATATGAGTAGCACTCACCATTATACAATTACTGACCAGCCTTTTCTATTAGAAATAATTTGACCTCAGAGACCTTGTAGTCTTTATAATCTGGTAGACATGTATCTGAGTTATAAAAGAAACTTAAAAAAAACAAACACTTTTTTTTAAATACATATTTTTAAATAAAGGATCTCACTCTGTTACCAAACTGGAATACAGTGATATAATCCTGGCTTACTGCACTTTCAAACTTTTGGGTTCACGCAATCCATCTGTCTCAACCTCCCTAGCAGCTGAGACTATAAGCATAAGTAACCACATCATGCTAACTTACATTATTTTCTTTAGAGATGGAGTCTTGCTATGTTGCTTAGGCTGGAACAGATTTTTTTAAAGTCATTCACCAACACTTTTTAGTCTCTAATAGGCTAAAAGTTCAAAATTACATTGTAGAAGGTATAAAGAATGAAATATGATATTAGAAACTTACTAATGTGGTAATAA
>NW_007036971.1:0-414 GCF_000164805.1 Carlito syrichta
GACTCCATGAGCCTGGTTTGGATCTAGAATGGGGAAAAAAAACAGTTAAAAATACATTTTGGGTGAATTACTGAAATTTAAATATGAAATGTGGATTAGATAATAGTATTGTGAAATTTCTTAGTCTGATAACTGTACTGTTAGAAAAAGAATGCCCTTGTTTTGGGGTTTTGTTTTGTTTTTGTTTTTGTTTTTTGAGTTGGAGTCTCACTCTGTTGTCCAGGCTGGAGTGCAGTGGCAAACTCATGGCCATCGCAGCCTAGAACTGCTGGACTCAGACGAACTACTACTGCCTCAGCCTTCCAAGTAGCCGGAACTACTGGTGCACTCTACCACGCCCGGCTGATGTTTTTGATTTATTGTAGAGATAAGGTCTCACCAAGTTGCCCGGGCTGGTCTCGAACCCGCGGGCTC
>NW_007036972.1:0-414 GCF_000164805.1 Carlito syrichta
ACACACACACACACACACACACACACACACACACACACACACACACACACACCCAAAAACCCCTGAGATAAGAAAACTTCTAGGAAAACACTTTTGTTTTCTGCTTTTAGAAATCAAAAGAATGTCTCATTATGGGCTGCTACCATTATATGCAGGAAGTTCTGAACAAGAAGAATTCTGAGTTGATCCTTGCTATCTTTATTTCAGAAAGTGAAAGAGTCACTGTGGAGCACAGACACAGGGAAGAGATCACAGATGTCATGAGTGAGGAACAACCACATGCTTCAGTTCAGGTATGTGGAGATGGAGGCTCCAGGGTGATATGGCCAGTGTAGCCATAATTCAAAATGGCCACCAGGACCTGGGGCCTTTGCACGTGTCTTTCTGAGGGAAATGTGACCCTCTAATGCTGCT
>NW_007036973.1:0-453 GCF_000164805.1 Carlito syrichta
GCTGGCTAGCCAGCGGCCTAGCACAGTCGCTAGCTAGTTAAGTCATCTGGCTAGCCACTTAGCTAGCAACTTAAGTCACCTAGTTAAGTCGACTTGCTGACCAGCAGGTTAGCTAGGTAGTGAGGTAGTTAAGTCTGCTGGAAAGCCAGCAGTCTATGTAGCTATGTAGCTAAGTGAGCTGGCTATCCATCAGCCTATCTAGTTATGTCAGCTAGTTAAGTCAGGTGGCTATCCAGCTGTCTAGATAGCTAGCTAGTTAATTCTGCTTGCTACCCAGCTTGCTACTTCGTTAAGTCAGCTAGTTAAGTCAGCTGGATAGGGTACTGGCTAGTTAGGTAGCTAGGCAAAAAAGTCAGTTGGCTAGCCAGGTGGCCAGCTAGTTAAGTTAGCTGACTAACAAGCTGGCTAGTTATTTAAGTCAGCTCGTTAAGTCAGTTGTCTAGCCAGCTGGCT
>NW_007036974.1:0-830 GCF_000164805.1 Carlito syrichta
TTAAAGAGTTGGTTAACAAGTTAGCTAACTGATTTCACTAGTTGGTAAACGAGTAACTAGCTAAATTAACTAGTTGGTTAACGAGTTAGCTAGGTGAATTAACTTGTGGGCAGACGAGTCGGCTGACTACTTAGATTGTTTAACACATTGCAGCCTAATCGGCCAACTTGTTAGCTGGCTTCACAAGTCGACCGAGTAGTTGGCTGACTAGTTAGCCAGGCTAACAAGATGAATGACGAGTTGGCTCACTAGTTAGCAATGTTAACTAGTTGCTTGCTCGTTTGCTGACCTAACTAGTTGGTCAAATATTTGACCAACAAGTTAGCTGACCTAATTACTCGGCCAACTTATTAGCTGTGCTAACTTGTCGACTGACAAGTTGATTGACTAGTCAGATGATTGTTCAGCTCATCTTATGACTTGGACGGCTAGTTCGTGGACTGGTTACCTGACTTAACTAGTCGGCCAGCAGGTAATCCAACAGGAGAGCAGACTTTACTAGCTGACTGCTCAGCTGACTTAACAAGTCGACCAGTGACAGAGTCGACTGGTAAGCTGACTTAAATAGTCAGCTGGTGAGTGAGCTGACTGGTCAGCTGACTTAAGTAATCTACCAGTGATTGAGCTGACTGGTCAGCTGAATTTAGTCGGCTGGCAAGTGAGTCAACTGGTCAGAAGACTTAACTAGTCGGCCGGTGAGTGATCAGACCGATGAGCCAGATTAACTATTTGGCCATCGAGTGAGCTGAAGGGTGTGATGCCTTAACTAATTGTCCAGCAAGAAAGCCATTGGTGAGCTGACTTAACAAGTTGGCTGGCGAGCAAGTCGA
>NW_007036975.1:0-479 GCF_000164805.1 Carlito syrichta
CCAACTCAAAAAAAAAAAACAACATCTGTGAAGAGAAGAAGGCAATAGTTGACAAAAGAAGTCAAACGGTAACACATTTTTCAGAAAATCTCAGCAAACCTGTAAGGGGAGCTCTGGTGCAAGACTGCCCATCAGAGTGTCTTAATATGTCAGAAATGGCCTGGCCTTAAGTGTGGGCTGCTCCAGGAAGAATTTGATCTCAGGCAAAGCCACTCTTTGTAGCTGAGACTAACCCTGAAGGAACTGACAACTGACCACACTCCCCACAGCGGGGCAGCGTATTCCGCCTTGAAGGGGATCTCAATGGTGCATCTTTTTTGTCTACAACAAGAGGCTTCTCAGAAGAGTCAGTTTCTTTTTTGAGTTGGAGTCTCACTCTGTCGCCCAGACTGGAGTGCAGTGGCCACTCCCGGCTACTCCAGCCTCAACCTGCAGGGCTCCGGCGATCCTTCCGCCTCAGCCTTCCAAGTAGCCGGAAT
>NW_007036976.1:0-410 GCF_000164805.1 Carlito syrichta
TAGCCAGCCAACTACTTAACCGAGTTAACTACATGGCCAACTCGTCATTCAACTATTTAACCCAGCTAAATAACCGGCCGACTAGTCGGCCAGCTTGTTAACCCAGCTAACAAGTCAGCCAAGTAGTCAACCAACATCTTAAACCAGCTAACTAGTCAGCCGACTCATCAGCCTAAAAGTTAAGTCACCTAGGTAACTCATTGACCAACTAGTTAAGTCAACTATTTAACTCATTGACCAACTGTTAAAACAGTTATATAACTCATCAACCAACTCGTTAAGTCATCTGACTATCTGATTAGTCAACTAGTTATGTCAGCTAGCTAAATCAGCTGGCTAACTATCTAGCCAGCTATGTCAGCTAGCTAAGTCTGATAGCCCACTAGATAGCTAACTATTTAATTCAGATA
>NW_007036976.1:1672-2680 GCF_000164805.1 Carlito syrichta
CTGATTAAATCAGCTAGTTACTTCAGTTGGCCAGCCAGTTAGCTCAGCTATTTAAATCAATTGGCTGGCTAGTTAAGTCAGCTAGTTAAATCAGCTGCTAAAACAACTGCATAGCAGGGTAGCTAGCTAGTTAAGTCAGCTGGCTAGCAACTTAAGTCACCCAGTTAAGTCAGCTCTCTAGGTTGTGAGGTAGTTAAATCAGTTGGCAAGTCAGTGGGAAATGTAGGTAGGTAGGTAGTTATGTCAGCTGGCTTGCCATCAGTCTTTCTAGTCTAGTTATGTCAGCTAGTTATCTCAGCTGGCTATATAGATGTCTAACTAGGTATCTAGCTAGTTAAATCTGTTGGCCAACCAGCTAGCTAAGTCGTTAAGTCAGCTAGTTAAGTCAGCTGGCTAGGCTACTGGCAAGCTCCTTAGCTAGGCAATAAAGTCACCTTGCTAGACTGCTCGCCAGCTAGTTATATCTGCTAGTTTAGTCAGCTGGGTAATAAGCTTGCTAGCTAGTTACGTCAGCTCATTAAGTCAGTTGTCTAGCCAGCTGGCTATCTAGTTAAAAAAACTTGTTACAAGGGATGTGTAGCTATCTGGCTTGCTAGTTATTTCAGCTAGTTAAGTCAGCTGGGTAAGCAGGCAGCTAGCTAGATAAGTCAGCTTTATATGTCAGCTAGCTGGCTAGTTAAGTCAGTTAGTTAAGTCAGCTGGCTATATGATAGCTAGCTACATAGCTAGCAAGTTAAATCAGGTAGCTAAGTCAGCAGTCTTGCTAGATAGCTAGCAATTTAAATGAGCTATTTAAGTCAGCTGGGTAAATAGTTAAGTCTGTTAGTTAAGACAGCTGGAGAGCCAGCATCCAAGCAGGATAGCTAGTTTTAAGTCAGCTGGCTAGCCAGCTGGCTAGCGAGTTAAGTCACCTACTTAACTCAGCTCGCTGGCCTGCAGGATAGTTAGGTAGTAAGGTATTTAAGACAGCTTGTAGTCAGCCAGTTTTAGTAGGTAGGTAGCTAGTTA
>NW_007036977.1:0-407 GCF_000164805.1 Carlito syrichta
GAGGGAGGAGAAAAGAGGGAAGGAAGGAGGGAAGGAGAAAGAACGAGAAAGAATAAAAGAGAAAGAAAGAATGAAAGAACAGAGGAAGGAAGGAGAGAGAGAAAGAGAGAAAGGAAGGAAAGAAGGAAAAGAAAAGAGAAAAGGGGCAGGGTGTGACGGCTCACACCTGCAATCCTAGTATTTTGGGAGATCAAGGTGAGAAGATTGCCAGAACCAGAGTTCAAGACCAAGCTGGGCAGCATGGTGAGACCTCATCTTTACAATAAATAAAAAAAATTGGCCGAGCTCGGTGACTCAGCCTGTAATCCCAGTGCTTTGGGAGTCCGAGGTGAGTGGATTGCCTGAGCCTGCGGTTCGAGACCCGCCTGGGCAAATTGGCGAGACCTCATCTCTACAATAAATCAAAA
>NW_007036978.1:0-406 GCF_000164805.1 Carlito syrichta
CTTTGTGGCTCAAAACAACAGAAACTAGGCTAGGCACAGTGGCTCACACCTGTAATCCCATCACTTTGGGAGGCTGAAGCGAGAGAATCACTTGAGCCCAAGAGTTCAAGACCAGCCTGGGCAACATGGAGAGACCTCATCTCTACAAAAAATCAAAAAACTATCTGGACATGGTGGTGCACCTGTAGTGTCAGCTACTTGGGCGACTGAGACAGAAGGATTGCCTGAGCCCAGGAGGTCGAGGCTGCTGTGATCATGCCACTGTACTCCAGTCTGAGCAACAGAGTGAGACCCTGAATCAAAGAAAGAAAGATAGAAAGAAAGGAAGGAGGGTAGGGGAGGGGAATGAAGGGGAGGGGAGAGGAAGGGAAGGGAGGGGAGAGGAAGGGAAGGGAGGGGAGAGGAA
>NW_007036979.1:0-881 GCF_000164805.1 Carlito syrichta
AGGCAGCTACCTACCTAGCCAGCTGACATAACTAGCTAATTTAACTAGCTAGCTACCTTGATTGCTATCATATAGCTAAATGACTTAACTAGCTGACTTAACTAGCTAGCTCACTGACATATCTAGCTGACTTAACTAGCTAGCTTCCTATAACCAGCTAACTTAAGTAGCTGAAATATCTAGCAACCCAGATGGCTGCCCATCTTACTTAACTAGCTTTTTAACTAGCTAGCCAGCTGGCATGACCACTGAGTTAACGTGTGTCTTAACTAGCAACACAGCGAGTTAGCCAGCTGAGTAAACTAGCTGACTTAACTAGCAGGCCAGCTGGGGTGCCAGCTGACTTAATTGCCTAGCTATCTAGCTAGCCAGCAGCCTAGCCAGCTGACTTAACTAGCTGACATAATGAAGTAGTCAGCTGGTTAGTCATCAAACTTAACTAGCTCTCTAACTAGTTGACAGCTGGATAGCCAGCTGAATTTACTAGCTGATATAAATAGATATCCTAATGGCTAGCCAACTGACTTAACTAGTTAGGTACCTATATAGCCCACTGGTCTGCAAGCAGACTTAACTACCCAACTACTTAGCTAACCAGTAGGCTAGCGAGTTGACATAATTAGGTGATTTAACTAACTAGCCACCTGGCTAACCAGCTGACTTAACTAGATAGCTCCCATCATTGGCAGCTGAACTAACTGACTTAAATAGCTTCCCAGCTGACTTAACTAGCTGACTTAACTAACTAGATATCTATTTCTCCACCTGAGAAAACTAGCTGATTTATGTAGATACCTAGCTAGTCAGCTGACTTAACTAGTTAACTACCTAGCTAGCCAGCTGAATTAACTAGCTGATTTTAATAGCTAGCCAGCTGGCTA
>NW_007036980.1:0-676 GCF_000164805.1 Carlito syrichta
AAAGGGTAGGCGTGGTGGCTCATACCTGTAATCCCAGCACTTTGGAGGAGGCCAAGGTGGAAGGACAGCTTGAGCCCAGGAGATCGAGACCAGCCTGGGTAACATAGTGAGACCTCATCTCTCTAAAAAAAAAAAATTAGCTGGGCATGGTGGCATGTTCCTATAGTCCCAGCTGCTTGGGAGGCTGAAATGAAAGAATCACCTGAGCCCAGGAGGTCGAGGCTGCGGTGAGCTGAGATCGTGTCACTGCACTCCAGCCTGGGTGACAGAGTGAGACCCAACTTAAAAAGTTTTCAAGCAAGAAAGCTTAGACTAAAACAGGAGGATTATTTTATAATCCACATGTGGAGTGATCTGAGGGGAAAGCTTAATCCAGGGAGACCAAATAGAAAGCTCTCGAAAAGTCTAGGAATGAGAGAGAAGGGCCCAAGCCAGATGGGTTGTGATGGGAGTGGGAAGCACCGCAGAAGAAGCCCAGACAGGGTCTAGTAACGGTTCAAGAGTGGGGGCGGGTGTGCCTCATGGTGCGGGTGGCCTCGCGTTAGGTCTTGATTAATGGTGCCGACTGGGCAGCTGAAACTGGAAATCAGAAAACAGGCATTATTTTCAGCATTTTCATATCCCCCACAAGGTGGCCATGATTCTTTTACTTGTTCTGATCCATCATTCTTTTCCT
>NW_007036981.1:0-404 GCF_000164805.1 Carlito syrichta
CCAGGAGTTTGAGACCAGCCTGGGCAACATAGCAAGACCTTGTCTCTACAAAAAAAATTTTTTTTAAACTAGCTGGGCATAGCGGTACATGTTTGTAGTCCCAGGTACTTGGGTGGCTGAGGCTGAAGGATCACCTGAGGTCAGCGGTTGAGCTGCAGTGGGTCTCTAATGTGCCACTGCATTCTGGCCCAGGTGTCAGAGTGACATGCCAACTAAAAAAAAATTTGGGAGGCTAATCAGAGAAGGCTCTCAGAACTGCCCATGCTAGCAAAACACACACACACACACACACACACACACACACACACACACACACACATACATACATACACACATATACACACACACACACACCAAGGGTGCCAAAAAAAGTATACACATTTTTTTTTTTTTTTTGAGTTGGA
>NW_007036982.1:0-404 GCF_000164805.1 Carlito syrichta
GGAAGAGGGGAAGAAGGGAGAGGGAGGTGAGAAGAAAGGATAAAGGAGGCAAGGAAGGAAAGAGGAATTAAGTTTGCACAAGGGCTATTCACTGTGACATTATTTGTAGCAAAGGACTAGAAATAAGTTATATTTTCATCAATGGAAAATGGCTGAATAGAATACTATGCAGTTGTAAAAGAATGAGGAAAATTATGTTTATCAATATAGCATATATATCCTTTAGCAAATATATATAATATTGCTTTGTCATTCAACAATGCTAATTAATATGTATATATTAAATGATGAAGCAAGATCATTAGATACTATATTTTTGCAAGAAAGGAGAGAAAATCTGAATATATATGTAATCTACATATTTAATTACATGCCCAAAAGGAGATGCTTGGAGGGATAAATGA
>NW_007036983.1:0-402 GCF_000164805.1 Carlito syrichta
ACAACTGGACTCCCAGAAACACCCTCACCAGCAATAAAAAGCAGAATCTCCACTTTTGCACAAGGCTGAATTGAATCCTTTATGCCTGTGGCTTTTTTGCTTTGTAACAATGCTGTATAATCTAGAGAAAGAATGTCTTAATGTCAATATCTGTGTGGTTTCATTGGCTGTTCCCAAATAAGGAATTCTCAGACTCCCTGCCCTTCCAGTATCCTCAAGAGCAATATTGTAACTCGACTGGAACTGTGTCTGCAAACCCTCAGTCTTGTTTTGTATGGTTGGAGGTCTGTAATCAAGTTACCCTCACTGCTATTCCAGAATGTACATCCTGGAAACAAAACAAAATTCCATGAGGAATTTTCCTCAAGATTTGCTATGACAATGTTTAAAATATCATTCATA
>NW_007036984.1:0-401 GCF_000164805.1 Carlito syrichta
GGGTGACAGAGTGAGGCTCCAGCTCAAAAAAAAAAAAAGAAAGAAAGAAAGAAAGAAAGAAAGAAAGAAAGAAAGAAAAAGAAAAGAAACTTTAGGATGGTGGGTAACTAAGAACTCCAAAATCATCCTCCCAGCAGCCCTTGGACAAACTCTGGTAAATCAACTTCATTCTACTACCCACCTGGGAGGTACTAGGATAGCTGAAATGCTGAACTGGTACTATTACATTCAAGACTCAAGAAGCCTCGCTGCCACAGCCACCGAAACATGTCCTTCTTGTGTTCAAGTAAATGCAAAACAAGGACCAAAACCGTCAAATGGTATCATGGCCTGGGGACTGAGCCCCAGAGAAGCATGGGAAATGGACTTTACTAAGGCAAAACCCCCTCATGCAGGTTCCA
>NW_007036985.1:0-401 GCF_000164805.1 Carlito syrichta
ATAATTCAGGCTTTTCTCCTTTTAATACTAGACCCAAATACAGAAGCATATTTGGACAAGTTATTTTATGGCTACTTACTGTAATTTCCTCTTGGAAAAAGCTTAGATAAATCTATACAAATAATCCAAAACAATTATTTAGGTTTGGTGTAACAAGAAATCTAATTTTATTTTTCCAAACATATACTGAGTTTACCAATCAATCCTTTCTTCACAACTGGAAACACCACCTTTACCATTTGCTAAATTCCCTCACATACAAACACACATAGTCATTCCTCTTTCTGTAGTCAACATTTTTCCTGGAATTTGTATTCAGTACTACTAATGTATTTCTCTCTTCCTACCAGACTTTCAAGAAAGTAGCTCAAGAATTTACAAAAAAATCTTAAGCCGGGCTC
>NW_007036986.1:0-4750 GCF_000164805.1 Carlito syrichta
CAGCTACTTAGCTAGGTAACTAGCTAGTTAGCTAACAATTTAAGGCAGCGGGCTAGCTAGGTAGCGAGCTAATTAAGCCAGTTGGCTAGCTAGCTGGTTAGCTGGTTAATTCAGCTAGTTAATAGAACTGGCAAACCAAATGGCAAGGTAGGTAACTAGATAGTTAAGTCAGCTAGCTAGTTACCTGGTTAGCTAGTGATGTCTGTGAGTTAAGTCAGCTGGCTAGCCAACTGGCTAACTGGTTAAGTCAGCTAGTTTAGTCAGCTGTCTAGCCAGCTGGCTATGTAGGTAGCTAGCTGGATAAGTCAGCTGGCTAACCATCTGGCTAGGTAGGTAGCCAGCTAGTTAACTCAGCTGGCTAGCCAGCTGAGTAGCTGATTAAGTCAGCTAGTTAAGTCAACTGGCAACCAGCTGGCTATCTAGTTAAGTCAACTCATTATGTCAAGTGGCAATCCAGCTAATTAGGTAGTTAAAAAGCTAGTTAAGTCAGATGGCTAGACATCTGGCTAGCTAGTTATTTCAGCTAGTTAAGCCACCTGGATAGCTAGGTAGCTAACTGGTTAAGTCAGCTAGTTAAGTTAGCTTGCTAGCTAGTTAACTCAGCGAGTTAAGACAGCTGGCTAGCCAACTGACTAGCTGGGTAGCTAGATAGTTAAGTCAGCTGTCTAGACACGGAGCTAGCTAGCTAAGCAACCTAGTTAAGTCAACTCACTATACAGCTGATTAGCTAGGTAGCTAGTGTGGTAAGTCAGCTGGCAAGCCAGTAGGTAGCTAGCTAGTTAAGTCATTTGGCTATCCAGCTGGCTAGCTAGGTAGCTAGGCAGTTAGGTCAGCCCTGCTAGCTAGCTGCCTAGCCAGATAAGTCACCTAGTCAAGCCAGCTGTCAAGACAGCTGACTAACAAGATACCTAGATAATTAAGTCAACTGTCTAGCCTGCTGCCTAGCTATTAAAGTCACCTAGTTAAGACACCTGGCTAGCTAGTTAGCTTGCTAATTAAGTGAGTTGGGTATACAGTTGGTTAGCTACTTAAGTCAAGTAGTTAAATCAGCTGGCTAACCACCTGGCTAGCTATATAGCAAGATAGTTAAATCAGCTCGACTATCAAGCAGGAGAGCCATTTAATTCAGCTATTAAGTCAGCTGGGTAGCCAGCTGACTAGCTAGGTAGTGAGCTTGTTAATTCAGTTGGCTAGCCAGATGGCTACTTAATTAAGTCAGCTAGTTAAGTTACCTGGCTAGCAAGCTAGCTAGGTAGGTAGAGAGCTAGTTAAGTCAGCTGGCTAGCCATTTGGCTAACTAGTTAAGTCAGCTAGTTGAGTCAGCTTGCTAGCCAGCTGGCTAACTGGTTAAGCCAACTAGTTATGTCAGCTGGCTTGTCAGCTGGCTAGCTAGGTAGTGAGCTAGTTAAGACAGCTGGCTAGTCAGCTGGCTAGCCAGCTAGTTAAGTCACTTAGTTAATTCAGCTGGCTTCCCAGCTCGCTAGCTAGGTAGCTAGCAAGTTAAGTCAGCTGGATAGCCAGCTGGCTAGCTGGTAAAATCAGCATGTTAATTCAGGTGGGCCATCCAGCTGGCCAGCTAATTATGTCAACTATTAAGTCGCTGGCTAGCCAGCTGTCTAACTGTTTAAGTCAGCTAGTTAAGTGGGCTAGGTAGCTAGCTTGTTAAGTCAGCTAGTTAAGTCAGCTGGCTCACTAGTTAAGCCCTTTTTAGTTAAGTCAGCTAGCTCACCAGCTGCCTATAGGGTAACTATCTAGTTAAATCATCTGGCTAGCCAGCTGCCTAGCTAGTTAAGTCACCTAGTTAATTCAGTTCACTGGCCCGCAGGTTATCTAGGTAGTTAAGTAGTTAACTCAGCTGGCAAGCAAATGGGCTATGTAGGTAGGTAGCTACTTAAGTCAGTTGGCTAGCCTTTAGGCTATCTAGTTGTGTCAGCTAGATAAGTCAACTGGCTAATCAGCTTTTAGCTAGGTAGATAGCTAGTTATACCTGCTGCCTAGTCAGCTGGCTACATTCTACATTCAGCTTGTTAAATCAGCGGACTAGTCTGCTCTCTAGCTAGGTAGCTAGGCAATTCATTCAGGTGGGCTAGATATTTGGATAGCTAGTTAAGTCAGCTTCTTTAGTCAGCTGGCTATTTAGCTGCATAGCTAGTTAATTCAGCATGTTAATTCAGTTGTCTAGAGAGCTGGCTTGCTAGTTAAAAATCTATTTACTTCAGATGGGCAGTGAGAGTTATTTCAGCTAGTTAAGTCAGCTGGCAAGCTAGGAAACTAGCTAGTTAAGTCAGTTAGATATGTCAATTAGCAACCTGGTTAAGTCAGGTAATTAAGTCAGCTAGCTAGCCAGCTTGCTAGCTAGGAAGCTAGCTAGTTATGTCAGCAGTCTAGGAAGCGGGCTAGCTAGTTAAGTCACCTAGGTAAGTCAGCTGTCTAGCCAGCTGGCTAGGTAGGTAGCTTGCTAATTAAGTCAGCTGGCTAGACAGCAGTCTAGCTAATCACCTACTTAATTCAGCTGGATAGCCAACTGACTAGCTACGCAGCAAGCTAGTTAATTCAACTGGCTAGAAAGCAGGCCAGCTAGTTATGATAGCTAGTTAAGTCAGCTGGCTAGCAAGCTGGCTAGTTAGGTAGTGACCTAGTCAAGTCAGTTGGCTAGCCAGTTTGCTAGCTAATTAAGTCAGCTAGTTAAGTCAGCTGGCTGTCCAGGTGGCAAGAGAGGTAGAGAGCTAGTTAAGTCAGCTGGCTATCCAACTGAATAACTAGTCAAGTCAGCTAGTTTAGTCACCTGGCTGGCCAGCTGCCTTGATCACTAATCATCTAGTAAAGTCAGCTGGCTATTCAGCTAGCTAGGTAATTAAGTCACCTCGTAAGTCTGTTGCCTAGACAGTTCGCTAGCTAGTTAAAAAGTTAGTTAAGTCAGATGGCTAGACAGCTGACTATCTACTTTGTTCAGCTTGTTAAGTCAGCTGGATAGCTAGTTAGCTAATTAAGTCAGCTATTTATGTCAACTAGCTATCTAGTTAAGTCAGGTAGTTAATTCAGCTAGCTAGATAGCCAGCTAGCTAGCTAGTTATTACAGCTAGTATAGTCAGCTGGCTAGCTAGCTAGCTACCTAGTTAAGTCAGCTAGTTAAGTCAGCTGGCTAGCCAGTTAAGTAAGCTAGTTAAGTCACCTGGTTAGCCAGCTGCCTAGCTGGGTAGCTAGCTAGTTAATTCTGCTGGTTAGAAAGCTGGCTATCTAGTTAAGTCCTCTAGTTAAGTTAGCTTGCTAGTCAGCTGGTTAGCTAGGTAGTTAGGTAGTTAAGTCATCTGGAAAGCCAGCAGGATACATAGGTAGCTAGCTAGTTAAGTCAGCTGGCTTGCCACCTGGCTATCTAGTGATGTCAGCTAGTTAAGTCAGCTGGCTAGCCAGCTGGCTAACGAGTTAAGTCAACTAGTTAAGTCAGTTGGCTAGCCAACTGGCTAGTTGGTTAAGTCAACTAGTTAATTCAAGTGGCTTGCCTTCTGGCTAACTAGGTAGCTAGCGATTTAAGTCAGATGGCTGGTCAGCGGGCTAACTGGTTAAATCAGCTAGCTAAGTCAGTTGGCTACCCACCTCTCTAGGTAGGTAGTTAGCTAATTAAATCAGCTGGCTAGCCGGCTGGCTATTTTTTTAATTCAGCGAGTTAAGTGAGCTGGTTAGTCGTCTGGCTAGTTAAGCCAGCTGGCTAGCCGGATGTCTATCTAGTTAAGTCAGCTAGTTAACTTAGCTGGTTTGCTGACTGGTTAGCCAGGTTGCTGGCAAGTTATGCCGGCTGGTTAGCAGACTGGTCATGTATGTGGCCAGCTAGTTAAACCAGCTGGCTAGCCAACTGACAAGGAGGGTGGTTGGCTAGTTAAACTGACTTGCTGTCCGAATGGCCAGACATCCGGATGTCTATATAAGCTGGTTGGCTAGCCAGCTGGCCAGCCCACTTGCTAGCTCAGTAACTAGTTTGTTAAGCCAGCTAGCCAGAAAACTATCCAGTCAGCTAGCTATGTCAGCTAGCTAGTTAAGTCAGGCAGCAAGTCAGCTAGCTAGTCAGCTAAATAGTTAGGTCAGCTAGCCAGCTAACTAGCCAGTTAGCTAGCTAGTTAAGTCAGCTATCTAGACAGATAGCTTGTTTGTTAGCTAGTTATGTCAGTTGGATAGTTAGCTAGCTAGTTAAATCAGCTAGCAAATCAGCTAGTTACTTAGCTAACTTGTTTGCTACCAACTCAGCTAGCTGGTCAGCTAACTAGTGGGCTCGCTCACTTTCCATCAGGTCAGCTAACTAGTCAGCTCATTCGACAGCCAACAAACCAACTCATTTGTCGGCTTGCTTGCAGGCTAACAGGACAGCTAACTAATCATCTTGCTCACCAATCATCTAGTTAAATCAGCTCACCGGTGGTCTCGCTTGTCACACTTCGGCTCACTTGCTGGCAGAGTAGTTAATTTGGCTAACCTGACGCCTCACTTGCTGGCCGACTAGTTAAGTCTTCAGACCAGACACCTCACTCGCCAGCCAGCTAAAGTCAGCTGACCAGTCAGCTCATTCGCTGGCCAACTAATTCAGCTGACCAGTTGGCTCACTCACTGGCTGACTAGTTAAGTCAGCTGACTAGTCAGCTCACTCGCCATCAGACTACTTAAGTCAGCTCATCTGTCGGCTCACTTTCTGGCTGACTCATTAACTCAGCTAACTGGTAGGCGGACTAGATGACCAAGTAGTTAACTCAGCTAACCTATC
>NW_007036987.1:0-716 GCF_000164805.1 Carlito syrichta
CCTTTCCAGGAAGGCAGCCGGGCTTTCATCCTTATCCTGCCTAACATCATATACCCTGGCAAAATTAGTGGACTTGCGTGCCGCAGCCCTGAGACCTGCCATTAGTGTCTGGCCGTAGACCTGGAGCCTCTCCTTACCTTCAGCTGTGTTGAAGTCCCATGCCGGATGAGACAAAGGAACTGTCACATTGATGATATCTGGATTTTGGGTCAGCTGCCTGTCTTCCCCCAGAACCAATTTCTGGGCCTCCGTCTGAATACGTTCCCTTTCCTCCATTGTGAAGAGAACTTTTAAGAGCATTTGGCAATCATCCCAAGTAAAAAGAATACTCTCTAACAGCTCAGTTAAATCTTTTGGATTTTCAGAGAATTTAGCCATTTGCGTTCTCCAATTATATAAATCAGAGGTAGAGAACAGCCAATAGTGAAGGGGCGGCTCTCCAGTTTCATCTGGAGGCCCAACAGCATCTGGAGGGGGAGCGTGGTGGAGTCTGCAGGTTCCTCCTCTGGCGCTGGGGCTCCCCAGCCAGTGCATTCCCGCATTCCTGCTGCTGGTCTGCACTGGAGTTCCTCTGCTCAGGGCGCAGGAGCCGGTTCCCCAGCGGCCCCCTCCGTGGCACTCCCTTCAGGTGCCGGGGGTGCCGAGGGGACCCTTGGGTAAGGTGGGGGAAAAACATATCCTCTTGCTTGGAGTCTGGCAGGACTGGATAGAGTGGA
>NW_007036988.1:0-461 GCF_000164805.1 Carlito syrichta
TATTTGAGCCCAGTGAGTGGAGTCTGCAGAGAGACAAAATTGCAACACTGCAGACCAAGTTGGGTGATAGAGTGAGAACTTGTCTCTAAAAAACAAACAAACAACAAAAAAAATCCCAAAACTCCAAATATGTGTGTGTGTGTGTGTGTGTGTGTGTGTGTGTATAATTTAAAAATAAAATAGTTTTTTCTTCTCTTATTACCAGTATGATATTATATTTTACAAATTACAAACTACAAGTAACTTAAGGTCAATTAAGCTTTAGAAACTATGCCACAAGCACAATTGCTAGCCCCTATCATATTTCCTTCCTAATTGATTTTAAACTGCCAATTTTCGCTAGGTCTCCTTAGCTCAGAAAACGTACTTAATGTGCCAAGACTAATATAATACCATAGCTATCATCAAATTAAGTGGAATTTAATTTCCTTTAAAACATATGGAAGAAACCTTGTCCAAAA
>NW_007036989.1:0-494 GCF_000164805.1 Carlito syrichta
GTCACCTGGCTAGGTAGCTAGCTAGCTAGATAAGTCAGCTTGCTGGCCAGCAGGCCAGCTTTTCGTCAGCTTATTAAGTCAGCAAGTTGCCTGCTGGCTAGATAGGTAGCTAGCTAGTTAATTGAGTCGTCTATCCAGCTTGCTGGCTGAAGATATCTGGGTAAATCATCTGACTAGCCAAGTGGCTAGATAGATAGCCAGTTATTTAAGGTAGTTGTCTAGCCAGCTTACTTGCTGGTTAAGTCAGCTAGTTAATTCCCCTGGCAACCAGTTGTCTAGCTAGTTAAGTCAGGTCGTTGAGTCAGTTGGCTATCCAGCTGGTAAGCTAGGTAAAAGTTGTCAGATGGCTAGTCATTAGTCTAACTAGTTATTTCAGATAGTTAAGTCAGCTGGCTAGATTGGACGATAGATATATGTCAGCTAGTCATGTCAGTCAGCTCGCTAGTTAAGTCAGCTAGTTAAGTCAGCTGGCTAGCTAGATTCCTAGCTAGGTA
>NW_007036990.1:0-603 GCF_000164805.1 Carlito syrichta
CCAGGTCCCCCCATGTCCCCCCTGCCCTCAGATCCCTCTCCCAGCTCCTCCGGGAAAGATAGACACAGCTGGGGAGGTGATGTGAGGGAGGAAGGGCAGAAGAGCAAGTTGGTGGCAGGACAAGGAATGAGTCGGGTGACAGGACAGAGTGTGCCACTCCCCGTAGTCCCTGCCTCTGGCTGCCTTGGCCCGCACTTTTAGGGTCATGCTTCCTGGAGCCCTGTCTTCCTGAAGTGTCGTCACCAAGTTGGCAGAATGGGAGCTGATGCCCTGACATCCTCTGGCTTCAGCTGGGTCCCACCGCCCCATCCCAGCCCCTAAATATCACACCACACCTCTTAAACTCGAAACTTGAGTGTTATCTCACCCCCTTATTGTTTCGGGGTCTAGTCTGTCTCATCCCCTTCCTCATCTCAAACCATCTGGCCTTGAGCCATCTTGCTGCCTTAAAAGCAGCCACTAGACTTCACTCTACCTCTCTGGCTCAAGGGACGTGAAGCGGGCAAGAGATGGCTCTTGGGAAGAAAGGTGTTATTAGCTCAGACTCAGTACCAGAATTGTCTTCTGTCAGTCACAACCATTTGGGACTGTGTTTCAATGGTG
>NW_007036991.1:0-6478 GCF_000164805.1 Carlito syrichta
AAACCAGCTGCCTAGCAGTGTAGCTAGCAAGTTAAGTCAGCTGGCTAGCTAGCTGGCTAGCAAGTTTAGTCACCTAGTTAAGTCAGCTCGCTGGCCAGCAGTTTAGCTAGATAGTGAAGTAGTTAAATCAGCTGGCAACCCAGCAGGAAATGTAGGTAGGTAGCAAGTTAAGTCAGCTGGCTAGCCATCAGTCTTTCTAGATATGTCAGCTAGTTAATTCAGTTGACTATATAGCTGTCTAGCTATGTACCTAGCTAGCTAAATCTGCTGGCCAGCCAACTAGGTAATTCATAAGTCAGTTAGTTAAGTCAGCTGGCTAGGCTACTGGCTAGCTAGTTAGCTAGGCAATAAAGTCACCTTGTTAGACAGCTGGCCTGTTAGGTAAGTCTGCTAGTTTAGTCAGTTGGCTAATCAGCTTGCTAACTAGTTAAGTCACCTAGTTAAGTCAGTTGTCTAGCCAGCTGGCTATATAGTTAAAAAGCTTGTTACATGAGATGTGTAGCCATCTGGCTCGCTAGTTATTTCAGCTAGTAAAGTCAGCTGGGTATCTAGGCATCTAGCTAGATAAGTCAGCTTTATATGTTATATAGCTAGCTAGTTAAGTCAGCTAGTTAAGTCAGCTAGCTATATGATAGCTAGCTAGGTAGCTAGCAAGTTGAATCAGCTAGTTAAGTCAGCAGCCTTTCTAGGTAGCTAGCAATTTAAATGAGCTATTTAAGTCAGCTGGGTAGCTAGTTAAGTCTGTTAGTTAAGACAGCTGGATAGCCAGCAGCCAAGCAAGATAACTAGCTTTACGTAAGCTGGCTACCCAGCTGGCTAGCGAGTTAGTCACCTATTTAACTCAGCTCGCTGGCCAGGAGGATAGCTAGGTAGTTAGGTAGTAAAACAGCTTGCAAGTCATCAAGCTTAGTAGGTAGGTAGCTAGTTAAGTCAGCTGGCTATAATCTGGCATCTAGTTATGTCAGCTAGTTAAGTCACCTAGCTATCCATCTGTCTAGCTAGGTAGCTCGCTAGTTAAGTCTGCTGGCTATCCAGCTGTCTACTTCGTGAATTCAGCTAGCTAAGTCAACTGGTTAGCCTACTGGCAAACTACGGAGCTAGGCAATTAAGTCATCTGGCTAGCCAGTTGGGTAGCTAGGTGGCTAGCTAGTTATGTAGCTGTCTAGTCAGCTGGCTAGCTAGTTAAGTCACCTAGTTAAGTCAGCTGACTAGACAGCTGCCTAGCTAGGTAACTTGCTAGTTAAGTCAGCTGGATGCACAGCTGACTAGCTAGAAAAGTCACCTAGTTAATTCAGCTGGAAAGCTAGTTGACTGCTATGTAGCAAGCAAGTTAATTCAACTGGCTAGATAGCAGAACAGCTAGTTAAGACAGTTAGTTAAGTCAGCTGGCTAGCCAGCTCTCTAGCTATGTAGTGACATAGTTAAGTCTGATGCCTAGCCAGCTGGCAAGCTAATTAAGCCAACTAGTTAAGTTACTTGATATCCAGGAGACTAGAGAGCTACTTAAGTCAGCTGGCTAACCAGCATACTAGCTAGGTAGGTAGCTAGTTTGTGAGCTGTCTAGCCAGCTGGCTTGCAAGTTTAGTCACCGAATTAAGTCAGCTGACTAGCCATCTGGCTCCCTAGCTAACCTGATACTGAAGTCAGCTGGCTCGACAGCTGGCTAGCTAGATAAGTCACTTAGTTAATTCAGCTGGATAGCCAGCTGGATAGCTATGCAGCAACCTAGTTAATTCTACTGGCTAGAAAACAGGCCAGCTAGTTAAAAGAGCTGGTTAAGTCAGCTGGCTAGCCAGCTGGCTGGCTAATTAGTGACCTAGTTTAGTCAGTTGGCTACCCAGCTGGTTAGCTAATTAAGTCAGCTAGTTAAGTCAGCTGGCTATCCAGGTGGCTAGAGAGTTAGAGCACTAGTTAAGTCAGCTGGCTATCCGACTGGATATCTAGTTAAGTCAGCTAGTTAAGTCACCTGGCTGATGAGGTTCCAATCTCATTAATCAACTAGTTGTCAGGTGGCTAACCAGCTGGATAGCTAGTTAATTCACTTCGTGAAGTCAGTTGGCTAGCCATCTCACTAGATGGTTGAAAAGCTAGTTAATTCAGATGGCTAGACAGCAGGCTAGATAGTTATTTAAGCTAGTTTCGTTAGCTGTCTAGCTAGGTAGCTAGCTAGTTAAGTCAGCTAGTTATGTCAGCTGGCAACAATGTTAAGTCAGCTAGTTAAGTTGGCTTTCTAGCAAGATATCTAGTTAGGTAGCTATCAAGTTATTTCAGCTAGTAAATTCAGCAGTCTAGCTAGGTAGCTAGCTTGTTAAGTCATCTAGTTAAGGCAGCTGGGTAGCCAGCTGCCTAGATTGGTATCTAGCTAGTTAAGTCAGCTGACTAGCCAACTAGCTAGCTAGTTAAGTCACCTAGTTAACTCAGCTCACTAGGCAACTTGTAGGTAGGTAGCTAGGTAGTTAAATCAGCTGGTAAGCCAGCCGGATACTTAGGTAGCTATGTCAGCTGGTTAGCCACCTAGCTAACTAGAGGTGTCAGCTAGTTGTCAGTTGGATAGCCAGCAGGCTAACTAGTTATGTCAGCTAGTTGAATCAGCTAGCCAGTCAGCTGGCTAGCTGGTTAAGTCAGCTAGTTAATTCAAGTGACTAGTCAACTGGCTTGCTATGTAGCTAGCTAATTAAGTCAGCTGGTTTGCCAACTGGCTAGCTAGTTAAGTAGTGAGTTAAATGAGCTGGATAGCCGGTTGGCTAGTTAAGTGGCTATCTAATAAAGCCAGTTGGCTAGCCGGAAGTCTATCTAGTTAAGTCAGCTTGTTAGATGGCTGGCTAGCTAGGTGGCTGGCAAGTTATGCTGCCTTGTTAGCAGGTTGGTAAGTTAGGTGGCCAGCTAGTTAAGCCGGCTGGCTAGCTGGCTGACCATAAGAGTGTCTGGCTAGTTTAGCTGGCAGGCTATCACAATGTCCAGCCTGTTGGCTAGCTATTGAAGCCAATTCGCTAGCCAGCCTGTTAGCTAGCTACCAGGCAGTTAGCTATTTAAGACAGGTGGCTAGCTTTGTAGTCAAACAGGTAGCTAGATAGCTATGTCAGTCAGCTAGTTAAGTCAGTTAGATAGCCAGCTACTTAGTTAAGTGAGCTAACAAGTCAGCTAACTATTCAGGTACCTAGTTAAGTCAGCTAGCTAGTCAGGTTCCTAGTCAGCTAGCTAATAAAGTCAGCTAGCTAGTCAGATAGAGAGTTAAGTCAGCTAGCAAATCAGATAGTTACTTAGCTAACTAGTCGGCTAACAACTCAGCTAGCTGATGAACTAACAAGTGGGCTCCCTTGTTTTTCATTAGGTCAACTAACAAGTAGGCTCAATCATCCTCCAACCGATCAACTAACTTGTCATCTCGATCGCAGGCCAAAAGATCATCTAACTAGTCAACTCACTCACCTGCCGCCTAGTTAAGTCAGCTCAATTGTCAGCTCACTAGCCGGCAGAAAAGTTACAGCAGTGCATGCATTGGCTCACTCGCCAGCAGACTAGTTAATTCAGGTGACCAGTTGGCTCTCTCACCATCCAACTAGTTAAGTAAGCACACCTGTCTACTCCCTAGCCAGCTGACTAGTTAACTCAGCTAAATTTTTGGCCTACTATCCAGCCAACTAGTTAAGTCAGCTAACCAATCAGCCGACTAGTGGGTCAACTTGTCAGCCGACAAGTTAGGTCAGCTAAATAGACTGCCGACTAGTTAGGTCAGCTAACTAGTCGGCCAAATACTTGACCAACAAATTAGCTGAGCAAACTAACCAGCCAAATACCAGAAATAACTATGTGGCCAACTCGTCTGCCAACTATTTAACCAAGCTAAAGAGTTGGACGATTAGTCGGTCAACTTGTTAAGCCAGCTAACAAGTTCGCTGAGTAGTCAGCCAACGTGTTAAACCAGCTAGCTAGTCGGCCAACTCATCATCCAAAAAGTTAAGTCACCTAGCTAACTCGTTAACCAGCTAGTTAGGCCGTTTATTTAACTCATTTACCAACTAGTTAAAACAGTTATCTAACTCATTAAGCAACTCATTAATTCAGCTAGATATCTCGTTACCCAACTAGTTAAGTTATCTAGCTAAGAGAGCTAACTAACTAGCTAGCTAGCTAAGTAAGCTAGCTAAGTCACCTAGCTCACTAGTTAACTAATATTTTAAGTCATCTACTTAACTCTGCTACCTAAATAGCTAATTAATTAAGTCAGCTCGTTATTCAGCTAGTTATATAGTTAGCTAACTATTTAATTCAGGTAGTTTTGTCGGCTAGCTATCTAGTTATGTCAGTCAGTTAAGTCAGCTAGCTAAGTAGCTAAGTCAACTAGTTAAGTCAGCTAGTTAAGTCAGCTTCTAATTTAGTCAGCTAGTAAAGACAGCTAGCTAGTTAGCTAAAGGTTTAAGTCAGCAGGTTGAGTCAGGTTATTAGCTAGTTAACTAATTGGTTAAGTCAACTCTTTGAGTCAGCTATCTAGCTAGTTAGCCAACTGGTTGAGTCAGCTGGTTTAGTAGGCTAGCTAGCTATATAGCTAACGAGTTACATCAGCTGGATTGTCAGCTAGCTAACTAGATAGCTAATGAGTTAAGTCAGCTGGACGAGTCAGCTAGCCAGCTCATTAGATAATGAGATAAGTCAGATGATTGTGTCACCTAGCTAGCACATAAGATAACGATAAATCTAACTAGTTATCTAGCTGATTAAAACAGCTAGCTAGCAAGGAAGCATATTATTTAAGTCAGCTTGTTAGCTAGGTATCTATCTAGTTGTCTATTTAAGCCAGCTGACTAACTGGGTAGCTAGCTAGTTAGCTAACTATTTTAGTCAGCTGGCAAGCTAGGAAAGCTGCTAGTTACACCAGCAACTTAAATCAGCTGGCTAGCCAACTGGCTAGCTGGTTTAGTCAGCTAGTTTAGTCAGCTGTCTACCCAGCTGGCTAGGTAGGCAGCTAGCTAAATAAGGCAGTTTGAAAGCCAGCAGGATAGTTGGTCAAGTCAGCTAGTTAAGTCAGCTGGCTAGCCTGCTGACTAAGTAGTTAGCAAGTTAAGAGAGGTAGGTAGCAAGCATGCTAGCTTAAGTCAGCTAGGTAAGTCAGCTGACTAACCAGCTGGCTAGATATGTAGCCAACTACTTAAGTCAGCTGGCTAGCAAGGTGACAAGCTGTTTATGTCAGCTAGTTAAATCAGCTGGCAAAAAGCTGGCTAGCAAGTTAAGTCAGCTAGTTAAGTCAGCTGACAACCAGCTGGCTAGCTAGTTAAATAAGTTTATTAAGACAGTTGGCTATCAGCTTGTTAGCTAGTTAAAAAGCTAGTTAAGTCAGATGGCTAGCCATCTGGATAGATAGTTATTTCAGCTAGTTAAGTCAGGTGGCTAGCAGAAAGCTAGCTATATTAGTCAGCTAGTTATGGCAGCTAGGTAGTTAGTTAAGTCAGCTAGTTGTCAGCTAGCTAGTTAGATAGCTAGCTAGATAGCTAACTAATTAAGCCAGCTAGAGAAGCCAGCTGGCTAGCTAGGTAGCTAGTTGCATACTTCAGCTAGTTAAGTCAGCATGCTAGCTAGTTAAGTCAGTGAGTTAAGTCAGCTGGATAGCCACCTGGATAGCTGGTTTGCTACCTAGTTAAGCCAGCTGGGTATGAGTCAGATAGCTAGTTAAGTAACCTAGTTAAATCAGCTCACTAGCGAGCTGGTTATCTAGGTACCTAGATAGATAAGTCAGCTGGCAAGCCTGTGGGTTATATACGTAGCTACCTAGTGAAGTAAGCTGGCTATACAGCTGGCTAGCTAGGTACCTAGGCAGTTGTAAGCCTGTTAGCCAGCAGGTCAGCTAGTTAAGTCACCTAGTTAAGTCAACTGACTAGACAACTGGCTAGCTAGGAAGCTAGACAGTTAAGTCAGCTGTCTAGCCTGCTGTCTAGCTAGTTAAATCGGGTAGTTAAGTCAGCTGGATAGCCCACTATCTAGGTAGCTTGATAATTTAGTCAGGTGGCTAGACAGAGGGCTATTTAGATAAGTCACCTAGTTTAGTCAGCTGGCTAGGCAGCTGGCTAGCTCTATAGCAAGCTAGTTAATTCAGTTGACTAGCAATCAGGCCAGCTATTTATGTCAGCTATTCAAGTCAGCTGGCTAGCCAGCTGACTAGCTAGGTAGCAAGCTACTTAAGACAGTTGGCTAGCCAGCTGGCAAGCGAATTAATCAGCTAGGTAAGTAAGCTGGCTAGCAAGCTAACTAGCTACGTAGAGAGCTAGTTATGTCAGCTAATTATGTCAGCCAGCTATGTAGGTAGTTAGGCAATGAAGTCAGCTGGCTAGCCAGCTACCTAGCTAGTTAAGTCAGCTATTTTAGACAGCTGGATAGCCAGCTTGCAATCTAGGTAGCTAGCTAATTGTGTCAGCTGTCTAGCCAGCTGGCTAGCTAGATAAGTCACCTAGTTAAGTCAGCTGAGAAGGCAGCTGGCTAGATACGG
>NW_007036992.1:0-397 GCF_000164805.1 Carlito syrichta
GTCAGGTGGTTCAGTCAGCTAGCTAGCTTGTTAGCTAACAAGTTAAGACAGCTGATTAAGTAAGCTAGCTAGCACAATAACTAACGATTAAGCTACAAGTTAGCTAGCAGTTTAGGACAGCCAAATAGCTAGGTAGCTAACTATTTAAGTCAGCTGACTAGCTAGGTAACCATCTAGTTAAGTCAGCTAGTTAAGTCAGCTGCCTAGCTAGGTAGCAAGCTAGTTAAGTCAACAAGACAAGACAGGTAGCTAGCTAGTTAAGTAAGCTGGTAAATTCAGTTCGCTAGCCAGCTAGCTTGCTACGTGGGAAGATAGTTAAGTCAGCTGGCTAAGTAGTCAGCTAGCCACTTAAGTCAGCTAGTTGAGTCAGCAGGCTAGCCAGCTAGGTAACTAGGTA
>NW_007036993.1:0-526 GCF_000164805.1 Carlito syrichta
AAAAAAAAAAAAAGTTTGTGATGTTTTATCCATCCCCCAACCCAGTCCATTAATATATACTCCACACATCCAACTCTGTTGATACTTCAGGCAGATATTTCTGGGAAAGAGAAATCCAGGAGAGTCTTCTGATGAGAGAATGTGGACATTTGGGTGGTTTTGTCCTCTCCAATCTCAGCTGTGCAAGTGTCATTTTTATTGTAGAAGCTTCTTGATATATATTGCCTGGGGAAATAACAAAGCTTTCTCTCTTCTTCCCTCTTGCCTTTTTTCTCTTATAAACTTGGGTTTTCTTCAAATCCCCTTGACCAAAATAGTGTGGTTGTGCTTTATGTGGGGAGTTGGGGTTTTGACCTCCTGGAAGGGGTAAAATCAGCCCTTTTCTTGTCCTAAGGCTACTACCAAAGGATGCCTCATGATTTGGCTTAACTCCACCAGGAAGGGTCTGGGAAGGATGAACTAAGGCTAATTACGGCGATTTACTTTGGAAGGAGTCACATTTTCACCCCAGATATAGCTTTCTTGC
>NW_007036994.1:0-396 GCF_000164805.1 Carlito syrichta
GAGGAATGGAATGGAATGGAGAGAAATAAAATGGAGAGGAATGGAATGAACTGCAATGGATAGGATAGGAATGGAGAAAAACGGAAGGGAGGGGAATGGAAGGGAATCGAGAGGAATGGAATGGAGAGGAATGGATGGGTAGAAGTGCAATGGAGAGATATGGAGTGAAATCGAATGGAATGGAATGGAATGGAGGGGAATAGTATGGATTGGAATGCAGTGGAATGGAACGTTGAGGAATGGAATGGAATGAATTGAAGGAAAATGGAATGGAACGGAGAGGAATGCAATGAAATGGAGATAATTTGACCGGCCTGGAGAGGAATGCAATTGAACGGAATGGAGAGGAATGGAATGTAGACGATTGGAATGCAATGGAATAGAGAGGAATGGATA
>NW_007036995.1:0-420 GCF_000164805.1 Carlito syrichta
CTGCTCTGAGTTCTGGCCTTCTGCTCTGAGTTCTAGCTTCTGAGTTTCCCCAGGGACCTCAGGGTCAGCCCAGCATGAACTGGGGGCTATGAGGGGTTGGGGCAGAGCCGGGTCTCAGGGCTGCACCACTTCCTGTTGCAAATCTCCAATTTGTTTTGAGCTAAGTATCAGGCATGAGGCAGGTCCTGGCCTCTCCTTAAAATCAGGTTTCCAGATAAAACAGAAGAACATATGGATGTGATTAAAACATACAAAACCAATTAAAAGACCAGCATTTATTAAGGATGTATCCTGTGCCCAGCATTGTGGTGAGCACTTCATGTGAAAAACAAGGGCAGCCTGTAATTCCGGCTACTCGGAAGGCTGAGGCGGAAGGATCGCCGGAGCCCAGCAGGTCGAGGCTGCGGTGGCCAGAAGCGG
>NW_007036996.1:0-394 GCF_000164805.1 Carlito syrichta
AGTTAAGTCAACTGACTAGCCCACTGGCTAGCTAAGTATCTTGCTATTTAAGTCAGATGGTTAGACAGTTGGCTAGCTAGATAAGTCACCTAGAGAATTCAGTTATCTTTGTAGCAAGCTAATTAATTCAGCTGGCTAGAAAGCAGGCCAGCTAGTTAACACAGCTAGTTAAATCAGCTGGGAAGCCAGCTGGCTAGCTAGGTAGTGACCTAGTTAAGTCAGTAGGCTAGCCAGCTGTCTAGATAATTAAGTCAGCTGGCTATCGTGGTGGCTGGAGAGGTAGAGAGCTGGTTAAGTCAGCTGACAAGACAGCTGGATAACTAGTTAAGTCAGTTGGTTTAGTCACCTGGCTGGCCAGCTGCCTAGCTCATTAATCAACTTGTTATGTCATCTG
>NW_007036997.1:0-394 GCF_000164805.1 Carlito syrichta
ATCTAGCTAGCTAGTTAGCTAAGGGTATAAGTCAGCTGGTTGTCATCTAGCGAGCTAGTTGCCTAATGAGTTATATCAGCTGGTTCAGTCAGCTATTTATATAGTAAGTTAATGAATTAAATCAATTGGTTGAGTCAGCTAGCTAGCTAGTTAGCTAACGAGTTATGTCATCTGATTGAGTCAACTAGCTAGCTAGTTATCTAAAGAATTAAGTCAGGTGGCTCAGTCACCTAGCTAGCTCGTTAGCTAAAAAGTTAAGAAAGCTGATTAAGTAAGCTAGCTAGCATGTTAGCTAGTGATTAAGCTACAAGTGAGCTAGCAGGTTAAGACAACTAGATAGCTAGGTAGCTAACTATTTAAGTCAGCTGACTAGCTAGGTAGCCAGCTAGTTAAG
>NW_007036998.1:0-485 GCF_000164805.1 Carlito syrichta
GTGTGTGTGTGTGTGTGTGTGTGTGTGTGTGTGTGTGTGTGTATGTGTGTGTGCGTGCTGTGCCCTGCATGTCAGCCTCAGCTCTTTCTACTTACAGATCCAGCTGTGTGTGTGTGTGTGTGTGTGTGTGTGTGTGTGTGTGTGTGTGTGCTGTGCCCTGCATGTCAGCCTCAGCTCTTTCTACTTACAGATCCAGCATGATTCTGCCCAAGTGTAGGGACTTGTTAGGGCCTTCAGTTCTAATGATATTAGATCTGCAGAGGTAAGCAGAAGAAGAAAATTCTAGACAAATAAGAACTACGTGTTCTCTATTGTAAGAATCCATTACAGAAGAATGCTGCCAAGATTCATAGTTATTCAGCAAGCTGGATCATTTGGAGGGCTTTGTAGAGACCGTGTGAAAACATTTAGAATTTATGCTGAGAATGATAAGAAACTGTATAGGATGTTAAGCAGGAAAGTGATACAAGCAGTTGCTGATAATG
>NW_007036999.1:0-392 GCF_000164805.1 Carlito syrichta
AATTAAGTCAGCTGGCTAGATGGCTGGATAGTTAGTTAAGTCAGTGAGTTAGGTGAAGTTTTCTTATGGCTGTCTAGCTAGGTGGCTAGCTAGTTAAGCCAGCTGGATGGCCGGATTGCTATCTAGGTAATTCAGCTAGTTAAGTCAACTGGTTAGCCAACTTTCTAGCTAGGTGTCTGGCATGTTAAGCAGGCTGGTTTGCAGTTGGTCAAGTAGGTGGTCAGCTAGTTAAACCAGCTGTCTAGCCGGCTGACCAGCAGTGCTGCTGGCTAGATAAGCCAACTGGCTATCCAATGTTCAGCCAGCCGGCTTGCTATTTAAACTGGTTGGCCAGCCAGCTGGCCAGTCTGCTAGGTAGCTAGCCGGCTGCCTAGCCTGCTAGCCAGCCAGGT
>NW_007037000.1:0-431 GCF_000164805.1 Carlito syrichta
ATTCCATAACATTCCATTCCATTCCTCTCCATTCCAATTCATTCCATTATTCTCCATTCCATTCCATCCATACAATTCTTCTCCATTCAATTTCTTACAATCCTTCCATTCCATTGTATACCATTCCATTCTATTCCATTCCTCTCCATTCCATTCCTCTCCAATCCATTCCATTCCTCTGTATTCCCTTCCATTCCATACAGTTCTTCTTCCTTCCATTCCTCTTCATTCCAGATCATTCCTCTCCATTCTGTTCCATTCCTCTCCATTCCATTTCATTCCATTCCATTCCTCTACATTCCATCCAATTCCATTCCATTCCACTCCATTCCATTCCATTCTATTCCTTTCCGTTCCATTCCATTCCTTTCCATTCCAGTCCATTCCATTCCTCTCCATTCCATTCCTCCTCATTTCATTCCATTCTCTAC
>NW_007037001.1:0-391 GCF_000164805.1 Carlito syrichta
TCACGGAGGAGAGAAAAGGATTGGACATAGGGAATCTCCACCCACCATTTTGAACACTCACAGAAGTTATATAAATCCCTGATAATATCAGGATTGAGGGATTCCTGAGGGGGCCACTGATTCTGATTGTCTAAGGGATATGTAGGCCAGTCCTGTGTGCAGAGGCGAATTAGGTGCTTGGGCTTAATATCAGGGGGGAGAGAGAGGGTAGAGAGATTGTTTAAAAGGCATTTGAGAGGAGAATTGGCCGGCAGAGAGGATGAGCCTCCCATAGGTAACAGGCAGACTAAACGGGGCGTCCCCCGAAGAGTCGGCTGTCTGAGAAGTGTGGCTGTGGCACAGTCTGTCGTTACAGAGATTTGGCACAACCAGGGTTCTCCTGGAGAACCGA
>NW_007037002.1:0-509 GCF_000164805.1 Carlito syrichta
ACTTGGGCAGCAAGACCACCACGGATCCTGCACCTACTCTCCAAACTTGGGCAGCGAGACGACCACAGATCCTGTACCCTCTGAACCTGGGTGGCAAGACCCACAGCTCCCCACCAGCCTTATGACACTGAACCAGAAGTCATGAAATTATGTAGAAAAGAGTGAATTGTCCAATGTCTGATGTGTGAGAGAATCTCCTGCTGCTGTAAAAAACAAGCAGAAAAAAATGGAGAAGGCATAGAAGACCCTGGCAAGGCCCAGGGAGTGGGGCAGACTTGCTGGCCGGAGCCCTCACTTCTACCAGGACACACCTGCTTCTCCTATGCACACTTGCTTTCACCTGTGCATATTTGCCTTCCCCTGTGCACATCTGTGCACACTTGACATTACCTGTGCACACTTGCTTTTATCTGTCTTCACCTGTGCACACCTGGTGTCACCTGTCTTTGTTTGTGCACACCTGGCATCATCTGTGCTCACCTGCCTTTACCTGGCTTCACCTGTGCATG
>NW_007037003.1:0-486 GCF_000164805.1 Carlito syrichta
AGAAATGAAAACATATGTCCTCACAAAAACTTTGTACACAAAGTTTTGTAACAGTATTATTCATAATAACTAAAAAGTGGAAGTAACCCAAATGTCTGTCAACTGATGAATGGGCACAGTGTAGTATGTCCATACAATGGAGTATTAATCAGCTATAAAAAGGAATGAAGTACTGAGACATTTTATCATGGATAGCCTACATGAACATGACTAGCATAACCTTGAAAATATGCTGTGAAAGAAGCCAGACACAAAAGGCCACAGACCTGTAATCCCGACACTTTGGTAAGTCAGGGTGGGAGAATTGCTTTGAGGACAGAAGTTCAAGACCAGCCTGGGCAATATAGCTAGATACCATCTCTATAGAAAATACAAAATAAAATTTTTAAAGGTCATGTATTACATGATTCCCTTTTATATGAAATATCCAGAATAGGCAAATCCATAGACCAAAAGTAGATCAATGGGGACAGGGAATAGAGGGGA
>NW_007037004.1:0-8205 GCF_000164805.1 Carlito syrichta
CATGCATTAGAAAAAAAGATCATAAGAAGAAGCTTTTCAGCACTGCACCTCCCACCTGACCGCTTCAAAGCCAAGTCCTGTCAGTCTCTCCCTTTCTAAAGTGGATACCATGATGGGCATGACTGGCAGGCCATTTGGCACAGTGGCCAGCCTCCTGTTCTCACAGGGAAGAGGCCAGCACCCAGCAGACTGTTACCACCTGGCCCCATTTCTCCCACATGGGTTGCACCGGCCTCTTGGACCCAGATGGGCACCTCGCCTGCCACGTGAATGCCTTACCGTCTGCAGGCCCCTCAAACCCAGGAGAAGAATGAGATTTCAGACTGGCTTAGGAAACTGCTTTTGCAACAGTATTTCCCCGTCTTTTTGGTTTTTAACATTTTAAAAAGATGTGGGCTACAATTCAGGATTAGGTATACAAGTGGTCATCGTACAGGTAAAGTTTGGACCTCCCTTTGGTCCCCATGGACTTCCCCCTCTTTAAACAGCCCACCATGGAGGAGCATTTGAGCCCTCCTGAACATTTAAATAAAGTTGTGTCCCTCACTGCAGAAGCAGGGGAAAAAACTCAAGGATCTGCTGAAGCTGGAAAAGGAGAAGTCAGAGAGGTGGACCCTGAACTCCTCGGCCCCATTCTCGGCCAATGGCAGTGGCATGGCTAGGCTGTCTGCCACCAGCCACGATGGGCCCACGCAGACTGGGCAGGACTGCCACGCTGCAACAAAGCTATAATTGGATGTAGAACAAACCCCTCACCAGCTGCCTCAGGAAGGCAGCTCCTCTGGGTCCTCGATCTACTCCCCCCCAGCCCCATGGGGTACGGGCCCAGAGAGAGGGCTCCACAAATCCAAGGAGAACAGAGGCCATGCGGAGCTTCCCTTGGAGGGTTCCTGTAATGGAAACAAAGGATCTGGACCAAGACACAGCAGAAAAGTGGACAAGAGCTTTGGCAGTGCCGTGATGGACCTGCTGCCCTCGCCTGCGCCCTATCAGCTCCTGCAGGTCTGCTCTGGGTTTTTGGAGAGCAGCATTGTGTCCTCCTGGTCATGTTTGGTCCCTAGGTCAGAGACTTGCCCACACTGGTGGCAAAGACTAGCACGGTCACCCCAGAGACACTGAGTCATGGCCCTCCACATAACCAGGCTGACCATCAAACTCCTGCTGTTGTCATCTGTTCCTGTGGCTTCTGCCATCTCTGGCCAAATGTCCTGTCATAATAACGTGCAAATAAGTGTGTTCTCTGCAATAACAGGCCCCCAGACTTCTCCACACAACAACCAACACCAAAGTTGCCTTTTCTGCAATAGAAGCATGCCAGTTGGGCCCCTGCAGGGTGGCTTCTGGGCAAATGGCAGCACTGCCTTTCCCAGCAACCATCCCTCCATGACCTTTGCAATCCTGGATGCATTGCCCAACTTTCTGGCCCTGGTCCCTGCACCTCTCTGTCTTTGGTTGCTGGAGGCAGTTTCTACAGCAGCAGTGGTGGTGGCATTCCACAGGAAGCATTCCCATCTCACGTCTGAACTGCCACCACCAGCAGCAGCCCTGGGTGACTGGCCCAGTGGTATTGCATGCAAGTCCCATGGTTGCAGTGGCAGTTGCATCTTGAGCGGCCTGGCAGTCAGCTACCCCACCTGCTTCCGGCACCTGTTTTCAGGACTGTCTCTGTTCACCTTCCCATTTGTGGCTTTTGGCCCCATGTGCAGCCACGGCTATGGCGACCCCAGTGCCCAGCAAGCAGCTCCACCTTCCCTGCCATGCAGGTCTTTTCCAACAGCAGCAGGAATCCAAGCCTGTCCTGTAAGTGTGCTTCACATTTGCGGTGCCACCGACATTATGGCAGGGATGGCAGGGGTGTACCAAACTCAAGGATTGATGGGCAGTATCAGTGGTCTGTCACAAAAGGAGTGGAAATAGGTCTCCTTACTCTGTGCAGCCACTGGTCACCATGCTCACGACCGCAAGCAGTCATCCATAGATTCCCACCCACGAGGTTGTTTTACGTTGAACCATGTCCTCCAGCAGAAAGTCTGAACTGCACGGATTGTTATTCTTTTGTGGGAAAAGAACGTTATTAAGCCATGGAGACATAAAGACAATTAAATACAAAACTAAGAAGTCTAGTTGCTGTTGAGCTTACTAATTTTAGTCCAAAGGTAATTTATAGGATTGAATAAAAAAATCAAGCATAGAAGTACTTCAATTTCAATTTTATTGCCAGAATCCCAGATTGAAGCTTGATATCAGGACTCGCCTAGTGAATGTTTCTGCACAGTCGATGAAACTGGCCATCTATGGCGTTGGTTACAATGCAGAGACTTCCCATGTCCTCAAGGGCATTGCCATCATTGGTCCTTCTAGCCTCACACTTAATTCCAGGGCGGCTAAGAGTGATCTGAATTGAGCTTGGAGTTTGCTTTAGTTCAAATTGGTCAGGTTGATTCGAACTCTTCTGGGTGCAAGTCAGGAGCTTTAAGTTGAGCTACACATCAATTTGCTCCAAACACGTGTTCTAGTATGCTCACCTTGTAACGACTTATCTCTTTTCATACATATTTTTTGCTAATTATGAATTTAGTCTTATTGGGGTATTGGGGCTTAGTTGTCATAGTAATGCCCAATGTTTCTGTTCCCCTTGCATAAGAAGGTGAACTTGAGAGCTAGGTCTTCTCAAAAATATCATGGGAAGAAATTGCTTGAAGCAAATATTGGGGAGCTTTTGTACCCAGATATTCCACAGACCCACCACTAGACACCGACTTGGTGAAAAGCTCCAATGGGCCACAAGAGGAGAGAACATGGTCAGGCCCTGTGGGACCAGAAAACCTACCTCAGCTGTCTTTGGGGTCTTGAGTGGGATGAGTCATAGGAAGGTCTCACGCACGGACTTACTTCATCCAACTCCCCAGGAGTACCCTGAACATTGTCCTGGAAATGGGGGAGCCTCCCCTTCCCTCTCACATCCCACAAAGAGGTTAGAAGCTCTCAGGCCCATGGTTACTCCCACCCCAACCACCTTCCTCCTGACCTTGTGACTGGAGATGCAGGTGCCCATGATCATACCAGGCAAGCTCTATGTCTGGAAATCTTCTCCGACCTGTAACCTCTGGCAGCATTTCACATATTGAGATCTCACTCCTGGGACACTCGGGGCCTCAGACAGCTCTGAGCACAGATAACTGAGTGGGGAAGGTGAGGGTTCTACTCAGACCCCCTAAAAGTCAGAGTTCATGCTATAGGGGACTGTCCACCTGCTGAGATAGGCTCTGTGCTTTGAGCACAATGTGCTCAAGGTGCTTTTTGTTTCCTTCAGGAGAAAAGTCCAGCTCCACCGGCTCAAGTTTTAGCATATATGAATAACCAGGTAGAATTTCGGTATCATCATGAAGATTTATTTTATTTTATTTTTTTTAGTTGGAGTCTCACTCCATTGCCCAGGCTGGAGTGCAGTGGCATGCTCCCGGCCACTGCAGCCTCCACCTGCTGGGCTCCAGTGATCCTTCCACCTTAGCCTTCCAAGTAGCTGGAACTACAGGTGCGCGTTACCATGCCCAGCTAATTTTTTATTTATTGTAGAAACAAGGTCTCGCCAAGTTGCCTGGGTTGGTCTCGAACCCGCAGGCTCAGGCAATCCACTTGCCTTGGCCTCCCAAAGTGCTGGGATTACAGGCTGAGGCACCGAGCCCGGCTGAAGATGTATTTTTTCTCTGATACTTCAGAAACATTACATGGAAAACTGAGACAGCAGACTTTTAGACTTAGAAGTTGCTTTTCAGATATAATTTTTCTATATGAAAGTTAACTTAAATCTGGTAGTTTTCCTAGAACCAGACCTAGAGCAGGCTGAGGTTTTGTCCCACTTCTCCATCTGCCCGTGTCAGTGTGAAAAGTACCACTGTGCCCATTCATACAGTAGTAGTCAGTGTCGTCCTCGCACTGCTGCCCAGATATGTATGTGCATAATCACTTCATCAGCCTAGGCATCTTTGGATCCAGAGAAGTGGCTAGAGACCCCACCTGGTCCTTACTAGAATCTCAGCAGAAACCGGAGAGGGCTTCCTGGCTTCTGCTGTATCTCTTTTTCACCAACACTAATGTCACTACACAGGGTACGGATGAGTCTGAGAGATGCACTCAGGGATGCAGAGAAGGAGGGTGGCTGAGTCAGCACAGGCTGGGAGAGGGAACCTACAAACACAGATGCCCATGGACGATGAAGCATGGACAAAGTTGTGCTGGTGAGAGATTACAGCCAAAGGGGACTGGCCCAGGCTAGGGTGATGGCCCTGGAACTGTGAGATCTATCTCTAGCTGAGAAGTATGGGAGGAGCAGGAGGAGAGGACCCCAGGCCCTGGGGACACAGCCCTCCTGAGGCACAGAGCTGGTGCAGGCTGCCCCAGGCCTCTCTTATCCCCTCCACTGGCTTCACAGAGGAGTGATCACGGATGCTTATGTGTCACCACACTGCTTTTCCCCACCCAAGCCTGTGCATTTATTCAGGACCTGGGGACTGGTGGAGGGAGGTGTCTGAAATGCAGGACCTGAGAGTAAGTGGGTGCTGGGACCACACCAAACAATGACACAGCTGCTGAGCGTGCATCAGTGAGCACAGGCTCTGCTACCCAGCCCTGCGCATTTGAAGGGTGGCACAGCAAAGACCCCCCCCATACAGACCCTGATAAAGACCCACTGCAACCCCTGCTGCTCACTGTGTAGACTTCAGCCTCTTAGTGGGAATGATATGAGTGGAGTCGCTTGAGTGCCTCATCACTTTCAGTCCCCAGCATCCACTGGCTACACCCCTTCTCTGCCCCGAGATCACTAATATTAACACACAGGCTTTCCACTGAGGACACCTGGATGACCAGGAGAAGGACATGTATGAAAGATGACATGCATTCACTGTGAGGAGGCCACAGTGGGAGGAGAATGCAGAGGGCTCTGGGAGCACAGGCCCGAGCAGCTGCATCCACAGGGGCCAGGGAAGGTGACGGTGACCTGGGTTTGAGTGAAGAGTGGGACACTCCTGGGGGACAAACAAAACCCACCATAATCCTAGAATAAACACAGAGTTTCAGGAAATAACCAGGACTGTGAAATTACATCTTGAGGGGATGACGGAATACATCGACAGTGGCCTTGAGCACATGAAAGTGGAAAACCAGATAAGGACATTTAAATCCAGACCATAGATGTCCTTGTGTGTCAGAGTGAGGTGATTGGACTGATTTACTACCTGGGGTTTTGGGAACTGGTAAGCCCGAGGCAGGATGCGTGAAATTTTAGAAAGACATTTCTGGGCCGGGTTCAGTGGCTCAGCTTGTCATCCTGGCACTTTGGGAGGCCAAGGCAAGTGGATTGCCTGAGCCCGTGGTTCAAGACTGGCCCAGACAACTTGTCGAGACCTTGTCTCCACAATAAAATAAAAAGTTTAAAAAACTAGCCAGGTGTGGTAGCACGTACCTATAGTTCTAACTACTTGGAAGGCTGAGGCGGAAGGATCACCAGAGCCCAGCAGGTCGAGGCTGCGGTGACAGTGAGTGTGCCCCCGCACTCCAGCCTGGGCGATGGAGTGAGACCCCAGCTCAAAATAAACTCATTTCTGTTGTCAGGTTCCACAAAGATCCTGAAGGCAGCAGGGCGGGGAGAGCATGGCAGGAGGGTTGAGGACTGGTCCCAGGCGTCTGGAGGAGGAAGGGGGGTGAGACGCTCAGGAGAAAGGACCTGGGTGACTGACTGTGTCCCTGGATTGAGGGCAAGAAAAGGATGGGAATGGGCCAAGAGTTGTCGTCAGGTTAACTAGGTGGGTTTTGGCATCGTTCACCACCTGAAGGACAAGAGTGCAGCGTGCCACTAGATGAGTGCAGAAAAAGCATTTTGTGTTCAACTTGTAAAACTGTGGAACTTGTAGAAACAGGTGGAGCCAGTAACATGGGCTGTCAGGACCCATCATGCAGATCATTTGCACCGAGTGGGAGGCACTTCGGTGCAGCAGGTGTCTCAGTCCTGGGGAGGGAGTGAAGTATGAGAACAGGACTCTGACTGGACTCAGGGACCACCCCTGCTCACAGGATAGAAGGGGGATGCACAACAATCAATTTGCAATGTGAAACAAATAAGAGAATGTCTCCTTTCTTTGATTCTATGAAAATCCATTCTTTTAGTGAACACATGCTCATGAAGCAACAACACCTCACATTTGGGCCCCTGGATTCAGTGGGTTGATTTACAGAATCATGCTGCTCTCATAACTTAAAATGTACTTTTGGTTTCTGTTATTTACTCAAGTATAAGAGAATTATGTTAATATCTTTAACTATGATTGTGGAATGGTCAATCCTTTTTAGTCCTGTTATATTCTGCTTCATATAGACTAAAGCTACGTGACTAGATATGCACAGGTGAGGGTGTTATGTGTTCTTGTCCTAGTCATCCATTCTAGGGAAAGTTCCTCTTTATTTCTAGACAGTCACCAGAATCTGCAGACTTCAGGTGGCCCTAGGTAGACAGCAGCAGGGGTGTGCATGTGTTCCCTTTTGGCTCCACAAACATTGGCATCTTCTCCCTGAAGCTTAGGGTGCCACTTTCACTCCTAGCCCCAAACCTGTCCTGAGATGTGACTACAAATACACACCAAGGTCACATGCTCAGACATCTGGGTTGAACAAGAACTTTCCCCACTGGGCATGATGGCTCTCCTCTGTGATTACAGTGCTTTAGGGGACAAGGCAGGAGGATTGCTTGAAACCATAATTTTGAAACCAGCCTCAGCAACATAGCAAGAATCTGTTTATACAAAAAGAATAAAAGTGAGTCACACGTGGTGGTCAAGGGCTTTATTTCCACCTATAGGAGGCTGAGGTGGGAGGATTACTGGAGACCAGAAGTTTGAAACTGGAGTGAGCTAAGGTCATGGCATTACACTCCATCTTGGGTGACAGAGCAAGATCCTGTCTCAAAAAGAAAAAAGAAAAGGAAAGAAAAGAAAGGAAGGAAGAAGGAAGGAGAGAAAGAAAGGAGAGGGAAGGAGGAAGGGAGGGAGGGAGGGGGAGAGAGAGAGAGAGAGAGAGAGAGAGAAAGAATTTTCCTTTCCTTGAGCTGCCTAACTGTGTAGCAAGGAACAGGCAGCAATGTTTTACTATGGTAGCTCAGTATAAAGATTGCCAGGATAGAAGATCACAGACCCAGGGAGGAGCCTCATCTTCTGGCTCCTGGAGGGAGAAATGACTACAGGAATTTCCCTGAGTCTGGTGTTGGTCACATGAGGTGACAATGGGTCTACGAGTCAGGCTGGGGAGGCTTGTGCCTCAACTCCCTTTGGGGCAGGGACCCTGGGCTTCTTCCACATCCTGAACAGAAATCATCCCCCTCATCCCCAAACAGGAGCCCAGAACATTCCAGGAGGACACGTGACCTGACCTGGAGGAAAGAACCATCGTGGGTGTGAGGGTTGGGGATCCTGGGGCTTGGTTTTCTTCCTGAGGTAGCTCACTTAGGATAGTGATCTCCAGCTCCCTCCTTGTTGCTGCAAAGAACACGACGTCATTCTCTTTGTGGCCGTGTAGTATTTCATGGAGTATATATGTCACATTTTTCTTTTTTTTTCTTGTATTGTTTTAAAGGTGTGGGGTACAACTCAGGTACATAAGTGGTCATCATGCAGGTACACTGTGGGTACCCTTATTGATGTTATGTTCCCCCCACCCGACAGTGTCTCACTACTGCCAATTCCTTTCTCTCTCTCTCTTTTCATTTTTTTATTTTATTTTAAAGAGGTGGGGTACAATTCAAGGTTAGGTATACAAATGGTCATTATGCAAGAAGCCTTGTTGATGAGGTATGCCCACACGCCCTCCCCTGGCAGTATCCCACTGCTGCCAATCCCTTTCTTATAGTATTATGATAATCATTCAAGGTCTGCTTATGAGGTTCTTAGAAAGTTTGTTGGTGTTGTTGCTGTTTGTGTGTTGGCTTTCTTTTGATTTTTGGGCGGTTTATGTGTGTTTTCAATCTTTCCCCTACATTCTTGGGAAGGGCATGGCCAACTTTTTTTTCTTTCTTCTGTGTTTAATACTTTCTTAAGTGTTTCTTGCTGAGCTGGTCTGCAGGTGGCATAAACTCTTAGGGATTGAATGTCTAGGAAGGATTTTAATTCTCCATCCCTGATGAAACTTAGCTTACTTAAGTGGGTAATTCTTGGTTGA
>NW_007037005.1:0-386 GCF_000164805.1 Carlito syrichta
AGTTGTTGTTATCTGGGCCAGTGATTCTACTTCTGGGTAGAGACCCCAAAGCACTGAAAGTAAGGACTTAGGGATATCTGTATTTGTACACCCAAGTTCACAGAAGCACTATTCAATTGCCAAAAGGGGGAAACAACTCAAGTGTCCATGGATGGAGGAGTGGGTCAACAAAACATGGCCTAGCCACACCACGGAGTATGATTCAGCCTTACGAAGGAAGGAAATTCTAGCACACGCTGCAACAGGCTGAAGCTCGAGGACGTTATGCTCTGGAAATAGGCCAGGCACAGGAGGACAGACACTGCAGAAGGCACTTATATGAGCTTCCTCGAGCAGTCAAGTTCATAGAGACAGAAAGGAGAATGGTGGTTGCCCGGGGCCTCTAC
>NW_007037006.1:0-385 GCF_000164805.1 Carlito syrichta
CTAATGGATTCCCCAGTGACTGGAACTACAAAGGCTTGGGTGCCTTTGTGATTGACCCTCCTCTGGGAGTGAATTTTCAGTGACTGCTCCTCCTTCATGGTAGTTTTCAGCTACTGCCCCTCATATTTGATGGACGCCTTAGTAACTCTGTCTCCTGTGTGATCAGTGTATCAGTGTATGGTCAACCTATTAATGGGTTCCCCAGTACTCTACCCTCCTCTTGTATGAGTGTCAAAGTGATTTGACCTTCTGTGGAATGGCTGTCTCAGTGATTGACCTTCCTCTGTTTTGGTGCCTCAGTGACTACATCTCTTCTGTGAGAGGGGAACCAATGAATGGTCCGCCTCTGTGATGGCTATTCCAGTGATTATTCCTCATCTGTTAC
>NW_007037007.1:0-5968 GCF_000164805.1 Carlito syrichta
CACACAACACAGACGATACTCTCAGCATGGGCTCCAAAATGCTATGATCACAGGCTTTCCATTTGGTCGACATCCTGGTATTTGTGCCTGCTCTTGAACTCTGGGCCGGGGATGATCCTCTCGACAATGCCTGCTCTCACCCAAGGTTTCCTGGGTTTAGCTTGGGGTCAAGGTGGGGGCTTGTTATGGTGTCCAGCCTGGTCTCAGCTCCTGGTCTCCAGCCATCTTCCCATCTTGTGCTCCCTGAGTGCCGAGAAGACAAGTGTGAGTCTCCCGACCAGCACCCCCAGACAGTTTGAGAGTCACACACTCCCTTTCCTTGAGGTGGACACTGAGAAGAGCCAGCAGGTCCACACTGGGGATCGAGGTGGGTGGAGGTGTGGGTGCTCTGGGGGAGACATGACCCTGTGCCAGGCCCTCCCCTGGGGTGGGATTGGCCTGTGACTCTGGCCGCCATCTCCAGGGTACCAGGTTGTCTGAAGGGAGCCCGCCTCACAGTGGGGCCCCGAGAGCAGTGTGAAGGCCTGGCATGGGCTTTCATGCCTGTCAGCCCAGCGCTTTGGGATGCTGAGGAGAAAGGTTGGCCTCAGCCCCATGGTTCGAGACCAGGCTGGGTACCTTGGCGAGACCTTGTCTCTTCAAGAAGTCAAAAAAATGAGCTGAGCGAGGTGGCACATACCTGTCATTTGAGCCACTCTGGAGGTCGTGGCAGGAGGATCGCTGGAACCCAGTTGTTAGAGGCCACAGTGGCTGAGAGTGGGCTCCTGTGCTCCAGCCTGGGCTACAGAGCGGGACTCTGATTCAGAATATTAATACCAACCACCACCACCACAACCACAGGCCAGGCTCAGGGACTCAGCCTGGCATCCCAGTCCTTCAGAGGCCAAAACGAGTGGATGGCCTGAGCCTGTGGGTTCAAGACCAGCCCAGGACACTGGGTGAGACCTCGTCTCAGTCATGAAAAATAAATCCAAACATTAGCCAGGCGTGGTGGCACAGGCCTGTGTTTCCAGTCACTTGGGGGCTAAGGTGGATCGCCTGAGCCCGGCAAGTAGAGTCCTCGGTATCCTTGAGCATGACCCTGCACTCAGGCCTGGGTGACAAAGCAGGATTCTGACTTCAAATAATAATAATCACCACCATTGCCCACACCACCACCCTGACACCCAGCACAAGGAGTCATGCTCAGCGATGGGAGAGGAAAATTCACTATCCTACCTGTTGCTTGTGGGAGGTTTAAAAGGTTGCCACCGGGCACGTCCATCCCACAAGGCCTGCCTCCACCCTCTACATTGGTTCCCCACGGAAAACACACGGATTTGATCACGCGTCCCACAAGGTCTGCCTTCACCCTCCACATTGATTCCCCACGGAAAACACAAGTGTGGGCTTATGGAAGAGACGGTTCAGATTTATGCCAGCTGTTGGGCACAGAGCGATCAAAGTGGTGGGGAATGCCACAGCCAGCCCAGGTTCCAGTTGCCTGGTCTGCCACCTTTGGGCGGGTGATGGGCCCCTTCCTCTCCTGATCACACCATTGTCCCCACCCACACGGACCTTTCACTGGGGAGCCGTGGCCACCCATCCTGAAGCACCTGGGAGGCGTCATTTTTGTCACCTGAATCTCTGTTGGCCAGGCTGGGGTGCATTGGCATGATCGTGGCTCCCAGGGCCTCGAACTGCGGAGCTCAGGTGGTCTTCTTGTCTTGGGCCCCGAGTAGCCGGGAGTCCGGGGTCACCATGCCTGACTCGATTTTGAAGACCTTTCACCTAGACAATGTCTTTTCACATTGCTCGAGCTGGTCCCCAACCCCTGGTCTTACCTCCATCGCCCACACCACCACCCCTGACACCCAGCACAAAGAGTCACGTTCAGAGATGGGAGAGGAAAAGGCACTATCCTACCTATCGCTTGTGGGAGGTTTCAAAGGGTGCCACTGGGCACATCCCAGGGTGCCTCCCAGGGCGCAGGGCTGAGGGCTGTGTGCCATGGTGCCCAGCTTGGACTCACTCATTCTGTCAGAGGGGGCAATGCAAAGGAACGCCCCTGGATGAAGGCGACCACATCCTGTGTCCAGGACCCTGGGTACTACCACATGTGACTCCTGTGTGTATGTTTCCGGGAGCGATGAGGTCTTGCTACATGGCCCAGACTGGTCTCAAACTCCTGGGCTCCAGTGGTCCACTGCCTTCACCTCCCAAAGCCACAGCCCAATTTTCTGCATATCTTCCATCATTCAGGAATTCTAGGGCCAAGGCTGGGGCCTCCTTCCAAAATGATCTCTGTCTGTTCACAATGATCCCTACTACACACACAAATGGATGCTCTTCTTTTTTTTCCTTTTTTCCTTTTTTTCTTTGAGTCAGAGTCTCACTCCATCGCCCAGGCTGTAGGGTGGTTGATCGCTCCCGGCCACCACAGCCTCTACCCGCCAGGCTCCAGCAATCTTTTTCCCGACCTCCTGAGGAGTTTGAAAGACAGGGGAATGACACCATGCCAAGCTCATTTGGGATGGAGGGGAGACATGAGGTCTTGCCAAGTTGTCCAGGTGGGTCTCTGACCGTGGGTTAGAGCCAGCCATTGGCCTCAGCCTCCCAAAATGCTGGGATGATGAGGCTGAGCCCCTGAGCCCGACCTTGATCCTTCATTGAAAACGAACCAGAAGAACTGGTGCTGAGGTCCATGCCTGGAATCCCAGCACTCTGGGATGCCAAGAGGGGAGTTTGTCTGGAACGCAGGAGACCAAGGCCAGCCCAGACCATGCAGGGAGACCCCATCTCCACAGCCATCCAAACATGGTGCCTGTGATCGAGGTGCCCTTCATCTCAGCCATACCAGAGACTGAGGCTGGAGGATTGCTGCAGCCCACAATATTTTTTTTGAGTCGGAGTCTCACTCTGTCGCCCAGACTGGAGTGCAGAGGCTGCTCCCGTCCATCGCAGCCTCAACCTGCTGGGCTCCAGTGATCCTCCGGCCTCAGCCCTCCGAGTAGCTGGAATTACAGGCGCATGCTACCATACCCGGCTGCTTTTTTTATTTATTGTAGAGATGAGGTCTCGCTGCCCAGGTGGGTCTCGAACTCGTGGCCTCAGGCAATCCACTCACCTCAGTCTCCAAAAGGAACGGGATTACAGGCTGAGCCACCGAGCATGGCTCGCAGCCCACAATTTTGAGGAAGGTGGTGAACAACTGCCATGTCCCAGGGCCCCAGCCTGGGCCACAGAGCCAGACCCTGTCTCCAAAAACAACAGAATCGTACACAGATTCTCAACTGCACATAGTGTGTTCACAGGGTGAATGGATTTAGAACCAGGAAAAATGGGATTGGGGGAAAGAAATGTCACCAGGTGAGGGATGTGTCCCTGGCATTTTTTGGTGTAAGTCCTCATTGCTGAGTGGGAGGTTCAATCTGCCTGGGGCACATTTATATCCATGGAGAGGAAGGCTGGCAGAAACTGGGCCAGGGAGCCTCGGGAACTCATGCACCAAAGAGGAGGCAGCCATTGGGGGGGTTGGGCCTGGAAGGTGTTGGGCTTGGGGAACTCTCACATGAGGGGGTGAAGGACTGAGGGCAGAAGGTTTGTAGGAGAATGGATTTCTTTCTTTCTTTCTTTCTTTCTTTCTTTCTTTCTTTCTTTCTTTCTTTCTTTCTTTCTTTCTTTCTTTCTTTCTTTCTTTCTTTCCTTCTTTCTTTTCCTTCCTAACTAGGTTGCCCAGGCTGCTCTCAAGCCACCCAACTCAGGCCATCCTCTGAACCTAGGCCTCCCACAGTGCTGGGATCACAGGTTTTCCATTGTCTGATATCCTGGTCTTCCTGTCTGGTCTTGAATTCTGGTCCAGAGATGATCCTCCTGCAGAGGCCTGTCCTCACCTAAGGTTTTTTGGGTTTGCTTGGGGTCATGGTGGGAGCTTCCTAAGTTGTCCAGCCTAGTCTCGAGTTCCCAGTCTCCAGCCATCTTCCCGTCTCGGTCTGCCTGAGTGCCAAGGAGACAGGTGTGAGTTGCCTGACCGCCCCCCAGAAGGCTTGAGAGTCAGGCCCTCCCTTTGCCTGAGGCAGTCCTTGGGAGGAGCGAGTGGGTTGACCCTGGGAAACAAGTAGTGTGGAGGGGTGGTGCCCTGGTGGAGACACGCCCCTGTACTAAGTGCTCCTCCTGGGGAGGGTTTTGTGGGGGACTCCAGCTGCACTCTCCGATGTCCCGGGTCATCAGAAGGGAGTGGGCATCCTGGTGGGGCACCGACAGAGGTGTGGAGGCCGGGCACGGGGGCTCACGTCTGTTATCCCAGTGCTCTCTGATGCCGAGATGAGAGGATGGCCTGAGTCCACGGGTTCGAGACCAGCCCGGGCACCTTGGTGAGACCTCATCTCCACAAGAAGCCAAAGAAATGAGTCGAGCATGGTGGTGCATGCCTCTCATTCCAGCCACTCTGGAGGCCATGGCAGAAAGATCGCCAGAGCACAGTCAGTGGAGGCCACAGAGACTGAGGAAGGGACCCTGTGCTCTGGGCTGGGCGACAGAGCGGGACTCCAATTCCAAATAACAATATCAACCAGCAACACCATCCAAAGCACACACTGGGCTCAGGGGCTCAGAACGGCACCCCAGCCCTTAGTAGGCCCAGGTGAGTGTATGGCCTGAGACTGCATGTTCGACATCATCCTGGGACACAGGCAGGCAAGACCTCGTCTCGGTCATAAAAAATAAATCCAAAGATTAGCCAGGCGTGATGGTGCAGGCCTGTGGTTCAAGCCACTCAGTGAACCAAGGCAGGAAGATCGCCTTAGGATCGCAGGTGGAGTTTGTGGTGGCTGTTAGTGTGTCCCTACTCTCTGGCCTGGGTGATTGAGTAGGATTCTGACTCCAAATAATGATATTCACCAGCACCACTACCACCACGACCCCTGACACCCAGTGTGAGGAGTCACCCTTAGGGATGGGAGAGGAAAGGGCACTTTCCAGTCTATTGTTCAGGGGAAGTTTCTTAAGTGGCACTGGGCATGTAGGGCCTGTGCCTTTGGCCATGCGCCCCAGAAGGCCTGCCTAAACCTCCACACTTGTGCCCCACAGCAAGACGTGTGTGATCTCATGGAATAGACGATCTTGTGCTAGGGTGGCTGCCGGGCACAGAGCAATCAAGGTGGATAGGCAACACTATAGTCAGTCCAGGTTCCAATCGCCCTGTCTGTGACCTTTGGGTGGAGGGAGGGCCCCTTTCTCTCCCAATCCCTCCATCATCACCTGCCCACATGGACCTTTCCCTGGGGAGCCGTGGTTGCCCATTGTGATGCACATGGGAGATGTCTTTTTTGTCTCTGAGTCTCCATCAGACTGACTGGGGCTTCGCGGCACATATTTGACTCCAAGGGCCTTGACCTGCAGGGCTCAGGCAATCCTCCCGTATTGGCCCCTGAACAGCCAGGACTCTGGGAGTCACCACGACTGACTTGATTTTGGGGACCTAATGCCAAGATGAGGTCTGGCCATGTCACCTGGACTTGTCTCAAACCCTTGGCTCAGGCAGCCTCCCACCTCTGTCTCCCAGGGTGTGGGGCTGATGGCCATGAGCCACGATACAAGTCCTGGACTGGAACATTCTGTCAGTGGGGACAACAGAAAGGAATGCCCTGGAATGGAGGCCATCACATCCCATGTAGCTGGGACCGTGGATGCCACTACGTGCGACTCCAGTGTTTGTTTTCCAGGGAGGAATGAGGTCTCACTACATGGCACAAATTGGTACTCCTGGTTCAGGCAGTCCACCACCTTGGCCTCTCAAAGTCACAGGTCGACTGTCTGCTTATCTATCATCTTTTGGGAATTCGAAGCCCAAGACTGGGGTCTCCTCCCCAAATGATCTCTGTCTGTTCATGATGATCCCCACTACACAAACAAATGGATGCTCTTCTTTTTTTTCATTTTTTCCTTTTTTTCTTTTTTTCGAAACTCTCACTTCATTGCCCAGACTGGA
>NW_007037008.1:0-436 GCF_000164805.1 Carlito syrichta
AGAGAAGACCACCAAAACCCCAACTTTAGCAGAAGAATCCAAATCACAAAAATAAGAACCCAAATATGGGACATAGAAGACAAAAATATGAACAAAGTTCCAGTAAGATGGTGATGGCATAGGTGGATTTGTGAGATTCTCTGAACGTGAGTTCCCAAAAAGACTCTTACTTTTCTTCCCCCACTCCCCCACCCACCAACAGCCACACTGGTCCGAGGTCTGGGGACCTTCAGTCCCACCAAGGCTAGATATTGCAGAACCCAGCTGCTGCTGCTCCACTATATGTGACTCCTGCCACACAGGAGTCCTGGGTCTCGGCTCCCTCCCTGGCTACATCATCTTGCCCAGCACCCAGTACCAAGCTACTGGTCAACTAGGGAGGCTCTGGGTGCCCACCCCTCAGAGATACCGGTCCCATTTCTGGCTGAAGTACCCT
>NW_007037009.1:0-384 GCF_000164805.1 Carlito syrichta
AACCCAAGTGCGGCCCTCTGCAACCCTTCCCCTACAGCCCCGTTCTTGGCCCTTCTAACCACTGATAATTCTGACTCACATCCCCATTTGCCCTCCTCAATAGTGAAACCTCAAGTATGGGACATAGACTCCCCCTCCCTAGCACACTGCCCCCCAGTCCACATTCAACTTAAAAATTCTTCCGCACATCCTAATCAGCCACAATACTCTCCTCCTACCACTTCTAGGACTCCAACCTGTCATTAACTCTTTGCTACAAAAGGGATATCTGTGCCCCACTAACTCACCATTCAACACTCCATTTTAGCAGTACTAAAACCAAACAGCACTTACCGCTTAGTGCAGGATCTAAGGCTCATTAATGCAGCTGTCATCCCCATCCAT
>NW_007037010.1:0-383 GCF_000164805.1 Carlito syrichta
CAGGCATTCCTCCCATTTCGCCCCCTTGAGTGGCTTGAACCACAAGTCTGTTCCACCATGGCCAGCTAATATTTGGATTTGTTTTTGATGGCCGAGATGAGGTCTTGCCCAGTGTCCTGGTCTGGTATAGAACCAGGGGTTGTGGCCGTCCTCTCACCTTGGCATCCCAACCACAGGTGTGACAGGCATGAGTCCACACACCCATCCTCCACATCCCTCTCAGGGCCCAACTGTAAGTCTTGCTGCCATCAGACCCTGGAGAGAGCAGCTGGAGTCACCTACCGAGGCCATCCTGGGGGCAGTGCCTGGTGTAGTGGCATGTTTCCACTGAGGTGTCCACCCCTCTGCCCACCTCGTTCCCCAGGTGGACCCATTCACTCCTA
>NW_007037011.1:0-383 GCF_000164805.1 Carlito syrichta
CCCCCCCAAAAAAAAAAAAAAAAAAAAAAAAAAAAAGGTTTAGCTTCAAGGAATTTTATTGATCTTTGTTGTTGTTGTTGTTGTTTGTTTGTTTGTTTTTAGTTGGAATCTTACTCTGTTGTCCAGACTGGAGTACAGTGGCATGCTCTTGGCCACTGCAGCCTCGACCTGCTAGGCTCAAGTGATACTTCTACCTGAACCTTCCAAGTAACTGGAACTACAGGCATGTACCACCATGTCTGGCTAATTTTTTTTATAATTTATTTATTGTAGAGACGAAGTCTCACCAAGTTGTCCAGGCCGGTCTTGAACCCCTGGGCTCAGGCAATCCTCTCGCCTCCACCTCCCAAAGTGCTGGGATTACAGGCATGAGCCACCATGCC
>NW_007037012.1:0-2986 GCF_000164805.1 Carlito syrichta
AAAATTAGCTAGTTATCTCAGCTGACTAGCTAGATATCTAGCTAGGTAACTAGCTAGTTAGGCCAGGTTGTTAAGCCAGCTGACTAGCTAGGTAGCTAGCTGGTTAAGGCAGCTAGTGAAGTCAGCTTGCTAGCTAGTTAATTCAGCGAGCTAAGTCAGCTGGATAGTCAGTTGCCTTTGTGGGTAGCTAGGTAGTGAAGTCAACTGGCTAGCCAGTTAACCAGCTAGTTAAGTAACCTAGTTGTCAGCTCACTAGTCAGCTTGTTAGGTAGGTAGCTAGGTAGTTAAGTTTTCTGGCAAACCAGGGGGTACGTAGGTAGTTAGCTACTTAACTCAGCTGTCTAGTCAGTTGACTAGTTAGGTAGCTAGGCAGTTAGGTCAACCTTCTAGCCAGCTGGCTAGCTACTTAAGACACCTAATTAAGTCAGCTGGCTAGATAGCTGGCTACCCTAGGTAGCTAGTTAAGTTAGTTGTCTAGGTCACTGGCTAACTAGTAAAGCCACCTAGTTAAGTAAACTCTATATCTAACTGGCTAGCTAGGTAGCTTGTTACTTAAGCCAGCTGGCTAGTCAGTTGACTACCTACTTAAGTCACCTAATTAAGTCATCTTGCTAGCCACCTGGCTAACTATATAGCAAGGTAGTTAATTCAACTGTCAGGCAAGCAGGCCAGCTATTTAAGTCAGCTAGTTAAGTCAGCTGGCTAGCCAGGTAGCTAGCTAGGTAGCGAGCTTAAGTCACTTGGCTAGACAGCAGACTAGCAAATTATGTCAGTTACTTAAGTCTGCTGACTAGCCTGCTAGCTAGCTATGTAGAGAGCTAGTTAAGTTAGCTGGGTAGCCAGCTGGGTAACTAGCTAAGTCTGCTAGTTGTTCCAGCAGGCTAGCTGGTTAAGTCAACTAGTTATGTCAGCTGGATAGCCAGCTGGATAACTAGGCACCAAACTAGTTAATTCAGCTGGCTAGCCAGTTGTCTAGTTATTTAAGTAAGCTAATTAATTCATCTTTCTTCCCAGCTGACTAGCTAGGTAGCAAGCTATTAAGTCAGCTAGCTAGCCAGCTGTCTAGCTAGTTAAGTCACCTAGTTAATTCAGCTCGCTAGCTACCTGATTATCTAGGTAGCTAGGTAGTTAATTCAGCAGGAAAACCAGCGGTATATTTCATTAGCTAGCTAGTTAAGTCAGATTGCTAGCCACCTAGCTAGCTGAAGATGTCAACTAGTTAAGTCAGCGGGCGAGCCAACTGTCTAGATAATTATGTCAGATATTTGAGTCAGCTGGCTAGCCAGCTGGCTGACTGGATAAGTCAGCAAGTTAATTCAAGTGGCAAGCCTACTGGCTAACTAGGTATCTCGCTAGTTAAGTCAGTTGGCTAGCCATCTGGCTAGCTGGTTATGTCAGCTAGCTAAGTCAGCTGGCTAGGTAACTTGCTGGCAAGTTAAGACGGCTGGTGGGCTGTCTAGTCAGGTAGGTGGCCAGCTAATGAAGCCTGTTGGCCAGCCAGCTAACCAGCAAAGTGGCTGACTAGTTAAGCTGACTTTCCATCCCACTGTCCAGCCAGACAGCTAGCTATTTAAGCCAGCTGGCTAGCCAGTTGGCTAGCTCGCTAGTCTGCTACATGACTGCCTAGCCAGCTAGGCAGCCAGGTAGCTAGCTAGTTAAGTGAACTGGCTAGCCATCTAGCCAACCAGGTAGAAGGCTAATTAAATCAGCTTGCTAACCAGCTGTCTAGCTGGTTAAGTCAGCTATTTAAGTCAGCTGACTAGCCACATGGCTAGGTAGGTAGCTAGCTAATTAAGTCAGCTGGTTAGCTGGATGGCTAGCTAGTTAAGTCAAGCAGTTAAGTGAGCTGGCTAGCCTAGCTATGTGGCTAGCTATTTAAGGCAGCTGGTTAGCAGGATGGCTATCTAGTTAAGTCAACTAATTAAGTAAGCTGGTTAGTCAGCAGCCTAGATAGGTGGCTGGCAAGTTAAACCGGCTTGTTAGTAGGCTGGTCAGTTAGGTGACCAGCTAATTAAGCCAACTGGCTAGACATTTGAATAGCAGGGTTCCTGGCTAGTTATGCTGGCTGGCTGTCCAACTCTACATACAGACGGCTGTTTTTTTATCCTGGCTTGCTAGCCAGGTGGCCAGCCCATTAGCCAGTTAGCCAGCTCTCTAGCTAGGTAACCAGCCAGGTAAGCCAGCTGGCTAGCCATATAGTCAACCAGGTAGTTAACTAGTTAAGTCAGCTGGCTAACCAGCTAGACAGCCAACACGCTAGTCAGCTAGTTATGTCAGCTAGCTAGCCAGCTAGCTAGTCAAGTCCACTATCAAGTCAGCTATCTATCCAGCTAGCCAGTTAAGTCAGCTAACTAGTCAGGTTGCTAGCCAGCTAGCTAGTTAAGTCAGCTAGCTAGACAGCCAGCTAATTAGCTAGATAGTTAAGTCAGTTAGCCAGTAGTCAGATAGCTGGCTAGTTAAGTCAGCAAACTAGAGAGTTAGTTTGCTTGATTGTTAGGTATTTATGTCAGCAATATAGCAGCTAACTTGTCAGTTAGTTAGTCAAGTCAGCTAGAAAATCAGCTAGTTACTTAGCTAACAAGTTGGCTGGCAACTCAGCTATCTGGTCAGCTAACTCGTGGGTTCACTCATTTTCCATCAGGTCAGCTAACTAGTCAACTCGCTCACCAGCCAACAGGACAACAAACTTGTTGGCTCACTTGCAAGCCAATAGGACAGCTAAATAGTCACCTTGTTCGCCAGATGACAAGTTAAGTCAGCTCAACAGTGGGCTCACTCACTGACCAAATAATTAAGGCTGCTCACCCATCAGCTTACTCGATGACCAATTAGTTAAATCAGCTCACCGGTTGGCTCACTTGCCGGCAGACTTGTTAATTCTTCTGACCAGTAGGCTCATTCGCCAGCTGACTAAATTTGGCTGACCAGTTTGCTCACTCACCGGCCGACTAGTTTAGTCAGCTGACAAGTTGCCTGTCACAGTCAC
>NW_007037013.1:0-3179 GCF_000164805.1 Carlito syrichta
GTCCTGGGCTGGGTTTGACAAAGCTTCAGTAGATGAGCAGTCCTCTGCTGCTGGCCAGTCGCTGGGGACCCCCCACCCGTCCCCGTGCTGTGAAGGGCCTTCATTCCTCATGTGACACCCTGCCTGCCCTGGGACTGCGTGCCTGTGTGTGCATATGTGTGTGCCTGCATTCCAGTATCCAGGTTCACTAGACGGGCGCTCCCTGAGGGGAGGGTGTAAGTAAGTCCGGCCACCTGTGGGAGCTTCCCTAAGATAGGCTGAGCTCTTGTGCTAAGTGCAGTCCAGCCACATTTTCCCAGCAGCACACCTCCTGTGATGTTGTCAATATTTATTCTCAGTCACCACTGCCCCCTTCCTGGACCGCCAGTTCCTCGGGCCTTGCCAGGCCACCAGTCTCAGGGAGCTGGCCTTGGCGCCCCTGGGCACCAGGTTCAAGGTCAGTGGGCGTGCATTTGGGTTTGAACTGATGGGTGTTTTTACTGAGCTTTCTCTGCAGCCTGCATTGGCAGCTCCTAAATGACATTTCAGGAATTGAATTACCGACATTTCAGTACTTGCAGGATCCAGGAATAGATTATTTGATTGTATCTGTTGGAAGTCATTGCCACAGCCGGCTGCATTTTTTTAGCCAACATCTGAGCAAGTGGGGAGAGACAGCAGGGGAATGCGGTAATTATTTGGCTTCCCCAAAAGCACATCTCCAAAGTTGAGGGCAGCCAATGGCGTTTCCCCTGGTTTGGGGAAAGCCCGAGGACTTGTTGCTGCCTGGTCATCGTCACCCCGGCTGTGCCATTGGGCAGAACCTGCCTGTCACACCCATGAGCCCCCTGAAACTGAAAGTGCCATGCTGGCTTCCTTGCTGCAGTGGAAGGGTCCTCCCTCTGGCTCTGTGGTGCTGGAAACAGGGACCACATTTCGTTCTGCCGTGTAAAGGCACACTGTGCTCGTGGCCTGATGTCTGTGCCCCACTTGCCTCTTGGGGTTGTTGATCTCAGGACTCACACATCCCTCTGGCCCCATGGTAGCCGTGGCTAGTTGCTTTTTCCTCGACCCTTGAGGCATTCTCTCTGTATTTTCCCCGACTTCATGGTGTCCGCGAAATCTATAGAGTGCTGTGGAGAGGGCTTTCTTCTGGGCCCTACAGGAACGCCTGCTTTCCCAGTCTATGTCAGTTGTAGGGCCAGGAGTTTGGGTCAAGGCGACTGTAGACATGTGGTGGAGCTCAGCTGAGGCCCTGGCTTCCTGGTTGCCCCACAGCTCAGGCCCATTTGGCAGATTTGTAAGCACCTGCCCCGTGCAGGAGCAAGTTCAAGAGCAGCAAGGACTCACAGAAGAGGGAGGTGTTCACACAGGGTGGGTTCTGATAGGGCTCAATGGCAGCCCTGGTGTAGTGGGAGAACTGGGAGGGGATCCCTGAGGCCTTCTTGGAGGAGGTGGTGGTGAAGCCAGCCAACTTCGTCCCCTGGAAACTGTCACGGTTCCCTACTAATCAAATAATAATGAATATGCTGTTTTTGGATTCACTAGGGAAAGCAGAAAGTGAGCTCAGAGGAGGCATAGATTCAACCAGACCTGAATTAGTTATACTTGAAGAAGTTCAACTTGTAATTCTGAAAAAGGAAAAGGCCCTGACCTCATTAGGCTACCCCTAGTGTGTCCTTGAGACCGCCTTACTCCTTGAAATGTGCTTCTTAACATTCTGGAAAAAAAGGCTTTCTCCTTCTATACTTAGCCCTTATCTCGATGTGCAGGCGCCTACCTGACCCACTTATCTTCAAAAAATGTGCCGGGTTAGGCCCCCGGGATGGGGGGGACGCACATACGGAGTTGGCCTTCTGCCCGAGTGGGGCCTGCATGCTCTTCTGTGGCACCTCTTGGAGATGCCTGACTCCATCTAGACGCCTCTTCTGTTTCATTCCTAGATTTTGCTTCCCGTTGCCCAAATCGCCTCTGGTTGTATCTTCTTCCAAACTAATTTCCATCAGTCCTGGAGTGAGTGAGGCACCTGGGTGTGTGGGGGTGGGGAGGAGGGAGAAGGAGCCTGTGCCCACCCACCCTTGCCTACAGCTGTGTGTGCAGAACTTGGCAGTGTGGGGAGATTTGGGGTTAGGATTTCCAGCCCGGCTTGGCACGGGCCTATTTCGTCCCCACTGTGCAAGCCCTAGATCCTCAGGTAGAGAACCGACTGTCTCTCTGAGGAGTATTTTGTTGGATGCTGGTAGGAAGAAGCTCCCAGGAGCGGAGGAAGTGCTGGTTTAGGGTGAGCTGCATTTTGTCTGGCCCCCAGAACAGGGTCCAGCACGTGGGAACTGATCAGTCCTTGAGCAAGGCTGCCCGTGAAGCCTGGGCACTTAGGGCAGGCTCACGAGGGGGTGACCACTGGCACTGGCCTTTTGCGGGGCACCAGAGCCTGCCGAGAGTGTGATTCAGGGGCACCCCCAAAGACTCCTGGGAGTCTTGAGGGGCTCACAGGCAGCAACAGTGTTGTGGGAGGACTTGGGTTCAAATTCTGACCTTGCCACTAGCTTCAGGCTGGCCTTCATTCCTATGGGTGTCAGTTTCATCTAAGGTTATCACAGAATTGGGTGTGATATGGGCTGACCCCCTTTGCTTGTGGGGTCTGGGGCAGAACCGGTGCTTTCAGGCTGTCGGGCCCAGTTGGGAGCTGGAAAGTCAGGGAGGCCAGTGGGCAGGATGGGTCTTACAGGGCCCTGGAGTGGCCCAGGCAGAGCCGTGGGGACAGGTGAGGCAGGCTTAGGGGTGGTGTACAGCTTGTGTGGCCCTACTGTTTGCAGTTTGGGTTTGTGGGTCTGGCTGGCCGCCAGGGCTGGAGGGGAAATGCTAGTCTGGATATACGTTGGCTCCTTGGAGGTGACTGTCCCTGAAGCCAAATGGACAAGCTCAGCGTGTGTCCACATCTGCCCTGTGCCTTTAGTCCATTTTTCAGCTCTCCTCTGAGAAGAGCATTTCTTAGTAAATTGTCTGCTTGTTCACCTTGTTTTTTTTTTCTTTTTTTTTTGAGTTGGAGTCTCACTCTGTCGCCCAGACTGGAGTGCAGCCACCGCAGCCTCAACCTGCTGGACTGCGGCAATCCTTCCGCCTCAGCCTTCCAAGTAGCTAGAATTACAGGCATGCTCTACCACGCCCGGCTGATTTTTTTGATTTATTGTAGAGATGAG
>NW_007037014.1:0-638 GCF_000164805.1 Carlito syrichta
TAACCAGCTGTCTAGCCAGCTGACTTAAGTAGTTGACTTAACTAGTAGCTACCTAGCTAGGCAGCTGATGTAAATAATTAGCTAACTAGCTAGCTACCTGGTTAGCCAGCTGACTTAAATAGTTAGCTAACTAGCTACCTTCTAACAAGCTGACTTAAATAGTTAGCTGTCTTGATACCTAGCTGACTTAACAAGCTAGATAAATAGTTAGCTTAATAATTATCTAACATGCTAGCTAGGTGACATAATCATCTGATTTATCTTGTTGGCTAATGAGTTGGCTAGCTGACTCAACCAGCTGACTTAACTTGTTAGCTATCTAGCTATCTAACTGACCATCCAGCTGAAATAACCCGTTAGCTAAATAACTAGCAACCCTAGTCAAGTTAGCAACCCATTTGCTAACTAGCTAGCTAGCTGTCTCAACCTGATGATTTAACCAGTTAGTTAACTAGCTAACAACCTGACACAAACTGCTGACTGAACACTTTAGTTAACTAGCTAGCTAACAGTCTTAACCAGCTAACTAAGTTAGAAACTGACTTAACTAGCTGACTTAGCCAACTGTCTTAACTACATAGCTAGCTGACTTAACTGGCTGACTTAACTAGTTAGCTAGCTGACTCATCTACCTGAAT
>NW_007037015.1:0-380 GCF_000164805.1 Carlito syrichta
TAGCTAGCTAGTTAAGGCAGCAAATTAAATCATCTAGCCAGCCAGGTTGCTAGCTAGGTATCTAGCTAGTTATGTCAGTAGTCTAGCAAGCTGGCTAGCTAGTTAAGTCACCTAGATAAGTCAGCTGACTAGCAGGCTGTCTAGGTAGGTAGGCTGCTAATTAAGTCAGTCGACTAGACAGCTGGCTACATAGATAAGTAACATGGTTAATTCAGCAAGCTATGTAGCAAGCTAGTTAAACCAATTGACTAGAAAGCAGGCCAGCTAGTTACGACAGCTAGTTAATTCAGCTGGCTAGAAAGTTGGCTAGCTAGATAGTTACTTAGTTAAGTCCATTGGCTAGCAAGCTTTCTAGCTAAATAGGTCAGCTAGTTAACTCA
>NW_007037016.1:0-524 GCF_000164805.1 Carlito syrichta
CCAGGCAACTCTGGAACATAACAGCAGGTGAGCTGGCCTCAAATAAGACCCAGCACTTGTCTTGCCTGAAGGATGTTCTTAATTGAATGTGTAAAGGAAAGAATAAAGAGTTTCAGTCCAGGTAGGTAGGAAGATAACACAGCAAATTGACTAACGAGCTGGGAGAAGCTGGAATTCTCAAGGCGGCCAAGATCAAAAAGAAAAGACCTGGAAAGGATTAGGTGGTGGGACCGTTACAGGGGGGTGAGGCAGAGAGCTGACATTGGAGTAGGCACCCACAGAGGGGAGAGATGAAAGTCACAGGTTACAAAGAGTACAAAGTTGGGATGTTTCATGACTTGTCTGTAAAATTGCTGAAACCTCATTCAAGACAGACCCTGAACACGAATACTATAAGAAAGGGATTGGCAGTAACGGAACACTGCTGGGGGCGGGGGGTGGCGGTGAGTCACATAACATCAATAAGAGTACATGATCTCAAACCAGGCGAAGTGGGAACCACAGGGAGGCCCAAACTTTCCCTG
>NW_007037017.1:0-479 GCF_000164805.1 Carlito syrichta
TATTTAACATTAGTTAAGTTGATCTTAAGAATTTGTTAACAGCTTTATTAAGGTATAATTGATATTAAAACTCTACAGGCCTAAGATATACAATTTGGTAAGCACACAACTGTGATACCATCACTATCAAGGTAATAAACATATTTAACATCTCAATCGCTCATCTCATCTCAGATTATTATAATCTGTCAACCTGTTTTTCTTTATAAGCGAAAATACTAAAGAATTAAACATTTTAGATAGGTTTTTTTTTTTGTATGGATAATCTATCCAGTCTTGGAAATTTGGTTTAGAACTCCCAGTTTTGTTAAAGAAGGAGTAGCTCATAATAGAGCAATTATAAAGCTGGATGAAACATATGGTAAAAGTAAAATAAAATGAAAACACAAGACAGACATTGAACAGTGGACAGCACAGCACTAAAATGAATGAAAAAATATTAGTACAAAAAGTAACCTCCATATCAGATATGCAGGTGG
>NW_007037018.1:0-377 GCF_000164805.1 Carlito syrichta
CCCTCTAGTCGGCCAGCTCGTTAACTCAGCTAACAAGTTGGCCGAGTAGTCAGCCAACATGTTAAACCAGCTAACTAGGCAGCCGACTCATCAGCCTACAAGTTAAGTGACCTAGCTAACTCATCAACCAACTAGTGAATTCAGCTAATTAACTCATTTACCAACTAGTTCAAACAGTTATATAACTCATTAACCAACTCATTAAGTCACCTAGCTTTCTGATTAGCCAACTAGTTAAGTCAGCTAGCTAAGTCAGCTGGTTAAACAGCTAGCTATCTATGTCAGTGAGCTAAGTCAGATAGCTCACTAGTTAGCTAACAATTTAATTCAGATACTTGATCTTCTACCTAACTAGTTTGCCAATTAGCTAAGTCTCC
>NW_007037019.1:0-569 GCF_000164805.1 Carlito syrichta
GGAAACAGTATGGAGTTTTCTCAAAGAACTAGGAGAACATCTACCATTCAATCCAGCAATATCACCACTGGGTTTCTACCTAAAGGAAAAGAAGTCATTATACAAAGACACTAGAATTTGTGTATGTTTATTGCAGCACAATTCACAGTGGCAAAGATGTGAAATCAGCCTAAGTACCCATCAACCAATCAGTGAATAACACACACACACACACACACACACACACACACACACACGAGAGGGGAACCCCTCAACAAAAACAATTACGGGCAACCCCCTCAGGTCCCCTCCCACTGTTGGAGCATTTTTGTCATCTCAATAAATTCTGCTTTCTCAAAAAAAAAATATTTTTTGGAGACTGGGTCCCTGATAGTACAGACATCCCGCACTAGGAAAGTATTCTAGGAACCCACTGGCATCAGTAAACCAGCTAGCACTTTTGTGAAAGGTTCCATTTTGCTTCAGTGAATTTTTTTGGAGATTCTTTCAGCACATTAGACCATTTCATTATGGATGATTTACAGGAACAACCTGCCTACACTATATTGAGTGTTCAGCAGGTTTTGACC
>NW_007037020.1:0-375 GCF_000164805.1 Carlito syrichta
ATTGAATCTGACAGATATCTTTTCTCAGCATTAGAAAGTTTTCTGCTACCATTTTAAAAATATTATTTTTAAAAAAAATATTATTTATTTGACTTTCTCTTCTCCTTCTTGAACTTCTTTTCCTCAAAAATTTTCAGTTTTGATGCTAGTCCATAAAACCTGTAAGATTTCATTTTTTTCCCCTCTGACTCATTTTCAAAAACTTGTCTTCAAGTTCACAGATTTCTTATCTTGGGTCACTTCTGCTTTTGATGCTCTCTGTTGAATTACTCATTTCATTATTTGTATTTTTTTAACTCCAGAGTTTCTGTTTGATTTTTTTTAAAAAAACAAACGCTTATTTTACATTCTCTGTCAGGCAGTTTATATCCCTTC
>NW_007037021.1:0-375 GCF_000164805.1 Carlito syrichta
AAGTCAGCTAGTTAAGTCAGCTGAACAGGCAGCTGGATAACTAGGTAGCAAGCTAGTTAAATAAGCTAGTTGAGACAACTGGCTAGCTAGGTAGCTAGCTGGTTAAGTCATCTATATAAATCAGCAGGCTAGCTAGTTAAGTCAGCTGGCTATCCAACTGCCTAGCCAGGTAACTAACTAGTTAAGTCTGCTGTCTAGTCATCTGGCTACTTCGTTAATTCAGCTGCTTAAATCAGCTGACTAGGCTGCTGGCTACCTAGGTAGCTAGGCAATTAAGTCAGCTGGTTATCCAGCTGTAGAGCTAGTTAAGTCAGTTAGTTTAGTCAGCTGGCTTAGCATCTGCATAGCTCGTTTAATCAGTTGTCTAGCCAGCTG
>NW_007037022.1:0-476 GCF_000164805.1 Carlito syrichta
AAAATGGTACCAATAATTAAGAAAAGGACAAATAGTATATTATTATACTGTTGCCAGAAACAAATGTATGCAACTAGGAAAAATCACGTTCTCTAGGACACCAAGAATACATCTTACATAACTGTTTCATCTATTTTATCTAGTAAAAATATTGCTATTAATTGTAGTGATTTTTGACATTTTTATAAATTATCTGTTTGCACACATAAGCAAACAGATAATTTATAAGTCAGTAACTTAATAAATTATCCCAACTAACTCATGTGAATGTTCTCCTACCTATCACCTCAAGCTCACTAACTCCTCTTTCTTTTCTAAAGGTAAACACTATTTTCTAACACTATGATAACCTTCTGGTGTTCAATACAGTCTTTGTAATATATTTATCTAATTAAATGCTACAGTGAATCATATTTTATAGCAATGATTTATTCAACTTCATTGTTATATGAGGAGAATTAATTTTTGGAAGGCAA
>NW_007037023.1:0-3457 GCF_000164805.1 Carlito syrichta
TAGCAGATTAATCTAGCTAGCTATTTAGCTACCTGACTTAGCTAGCTGACTACTACGTGATACCGAGATTTCTAGCTGACTACGAGTGGTTAATGAGTTAGCCAACTGTTTTAACCTGTGGGAAACGAGCTAACTAGCTGGCTTGACTAGTTGGTTACCGAATTAGCTAGGTGACATAACTTTTTAGCTGATGAGTCGGGTGACTAAGCTCATTTAACACATTGGCTGACTACTTGGATGACATGTTAGCTGGCTTAACAAGGTGGCCTACTAGTTGGATGACTAGTTAGCTGGCTCAACCTATTGACTGATGAACTGACCCACTAGTTAGCTCGGTTAACTAGTTGTTTGCTGCTTTGCTGACATAAGTAGTCAGCCGACTAGTTAGCTGGCCTAACTAGTCATCTGACTTGTTAGCTGAGCTAACTTCTCAGCTGACAAGTTGGCCGACTACTCGACCTATTTGTTGGCTGACTTAATTAGTTGGCCAACTAGTAAGCCGACCAGTTACCTGACTTAAAAAGTCAGCCAGAGAGTGAGCCAACAGGTGAGCTGACTTAATGAGTCAGCTGGTCAGTGATCTCACTGATCATCTGACTTAACTAGTCAGCCGGTGATTGAGCCGGCTTGTCAGCTGAATAACTAGTCGGCATGGAAGTAAGCTGACTGCTGAGCTTATTTAACTAGTTGCCTGGTGAGTGAGTTGAATGGTCAGCCAAATTTAGTCAGCTGGTGAGTGAGCCGACTGGTAGAAAGAATTAAAAAGTCGCCCGTCAAGTAAGCCGACTGATGAGCCAAGTTAAATAATTGACTGACAGGTGAGTCGACAGGTGAACTGCCTTAACTAGGCAGCTGGTGTGCCAGCCAACAGATGAGCTGACTTAGCTAGTTGGCTGGTGAGCGAGGCGACTAGTTAGCTGTTCTGTTGACTTGCGAGCGAGTCTACAAGTTAGTTGACATGTTGGCTGGTGAGTGAGCCGATTAATTTTTGAACTGGTTGGCAGACGAGTGAGCCGACTAGTTACCTGACCTGATGGAAAGTAAGAGAGGACACCAATTAGCTGACCAGCTAGCTGAGTTGCTAGTCGACTAGTTAGCAAAGTAACTAACTGATTTGCTAGCTGGTTTAACTAGATAGCTGACAGGGTAGCAGGCTATCTAGCTGAAATAACTAGCTAGCAAACAAGCTATCTAGCTGTATACTCTGTTGCCTTAACTAGCTAGATAACTTGGCTAGTTAACTGGCTAGCTGACTTAGCTAGCAAGCTGACTAGCTAGCAGACTAGCTAGCTGACTTAACTAGCTAGCTGGCTAGCAAGCTGACTTAACTAGATGAGTTGGTAGTTTGCTAGCTAGCTGACTAGCCAGCTGACATAATTATCTAGCTACCTGGTGGGCTAGATGAATAGCTAGCTGGATTAACTAGATAGCTACCTGGCAGGCAAGCTGGCTTGTCAGTTGGCTAGCTATCTAGTGGGCAAGCCAGCTGGCTAGCCAGCCAATTTAAATAGCTAGCTGGCTGACTGGATAGTTGGATAGCCAGCTGGCTTCACTAGTCAGCCACCCTGTTGGACAGCCAGTTAGTCAGTCAGTTTAACTAGGTGGCTGCCTACCTGATCAGCCTGCTAATCAGCCAGCTTAACTTTCCAGACACATAGCTAACCAGCCAGCTAACCAGCTGACTTAACTGACTGACTTAACTAGATAGAAATCCGGAGAGCCAACTGGTTAAACTCGCTAACCACCTACCTGGACAACTGGCTAAAAAGCTCACTTAACTTGCTGACTTAACTAGCTAGCCAGCCAGTATGCCAGCTGACTTAATTAGCTAGTTATCTACCTAGCCAGGTGGCTAGCCAGCTGAATTTTCTAGCTGTTTTAAATATCTAGCCAGCTGACTAGCAAGCTGACTTAGCTAGCTAGCTACCTAGCTAGCCAATACATAGACACTTGAATTAACTAGCAGAATTAACCATCTAGACAGTTGGCTAGCCTGTTGACTCAACTAGGTGACTGAACTCGTTAGCCAGCTGGCTAGCCAGCTGATTTATCTGGCTGACATCACTAGCTATCCAGATGGCTAGCCAGCTGACTTAACTAGTTATCTACATAGGTATTCCACATACTTTCAAACTGACTTAACTATCTAGCTACCTAGGTATCCAGCTGGCTTAACTAGGTGACCTAACTAGCTAACCAGCTGGCTAGTCAGCTGACTTAATGAGTTAGCTACCCAGCTAGGCAGCTGGCAAGCCAGCTTACTTAATTAGCTGACTTAACTAGTTAACCAGCTGACTTAACTAGCTGATATAACTAGTTAGTCAGCTGACATAACTAGCTGACTTAACTATATTGCTACCAGGCTAGCCTGCTGATTTAACTAGCTGACTTAACTAGCTAGCAACCTAGCTAAACAGCTGACTGGTCAGCTGACTTAACTAACTGATTTAAACAGCTAGCCTGCTGGCTAGCCAGCTAACTTAACTAACTGACTTAATTAGCTAGCCAGCTAGCTGGCCAGCTGAATTAACTAGCTGACTTAAACAACTAACCAGCTGGCTAGTCAGCTGACTAAACTAGCTAGCTATCTAGCTAGTCAACTGGGAAGAAAGCTGAATTAATTTCTTGACTTAACCAACTAGTCATCTTGCTAGCCAGCTGAGTTAACTAGTTCACTCAACCAGCTAGCCAGCTGGGTAGCCAGTTGACTCAACTAGCTGACATAACTAGTTAGCCAGTTGTCAAGACTGCTGACTTAATTAGCCCTCTACCTAGATAGCTAGCTGGCTAGCCAGCTGACTTAACTTGCTGGCTTAAATAGCTAGAATGCTGGCTACTCAACTCACATAACTAGCATGCTAATTAGCTAGCCAGCTTTAAGTCAGCTGACTTAACTAGCTGACTTAAACTGTTGGCCTGCTTGCTAGTCAGCTGAATTAACAAGGTTGACATATAGCTAGCTGCTGGCTAGCAAACTGACTTAACTAGTCGACTTAACTAAGTAGCCAGCAGTCTAGCCTGCTAACTTAAGTAGACAACTACCTAGCTAACCAGCTGGGTAGCCAGTTGACTTAACTAGGGGTTTTAACTATATAGTTAGTGAGATAGAAAGTTGATTTAACTATCTAGCCACCTAATTAGCCTACTGTCTAACCAGCTGTCTTAACTAGGTGATTTAACTAGCTAGGCAGTTAGCTAGCTGACTGACCACCTGCCGAGGTACCTAGCTAGCCAGTTAGATAGACAGCTGACTTAACTAGCTATCTACCTACATTGCCTGCTTGACAGCTGACTTATCTACTTAGCTACTTAGCTAACCAGCTGGCCATTGAGCTGAATTAACTAGGTTATTTAAATAACTAGTTAACTGGCTAGTCAGCTGACTTAACTAGCTAGCTACCCAGCTAGGCAGCTGGCTCACCAGTTGACTTAACTCACTGACTTAAATAGCTAGGAA
>NW_007037024.1:0-373 GCF_000164805.1 Carlito syrichta
ACAGCAACTAGCTCTCTTCTGTGATGAGTGTCTAAGTGACTAGCCTTCCTCTGTGGGGGGGGTGCCTCATTGATTGACTTTTCTCTGCTATGGGTGCACCAGTCACTGGCTTCCTATTATGGGTGTCCCACTTACTGGCTCACCTCTTTGATGTGTTCCCCAGTGACTGGCCTTCCTCTGTGAAGTCTTTCCCATTGATTGGCTCTTCTCTGTGATGAAATTCTCATTGATTGTTTCTCCTCTGTGTTGGGTGCCTCATTGACTGGTCCTACTCGGTGACAGGTGTTCAACTGACAGGGTCTCCTCTGTAATCCTTTCCCCAGTGACTGGTCCTCAACTGTGATTGATACTCTGTGATATGTGCCCCGGTGGC
>NW_007037025.1:0-584 GCF_000164805.1 Carlito syrichta
TTGCCTGAGCCCGGGTTCGAGACCCGCCTAGGCAGCGAGACCTTATCTCTACAATAAATCAAACAATCAGCTAGGTGTGGTAGCACATGCCTGTAATTCCGGCTACTTGGAAGGTTGAGGCGGAAGGATCGCCGGAGCCCAGCAGGTCGAGGCTGCGGTGGCCAGGAGCGGCCACTGCACTCCAGTCTGGGCAACAGAGTGAGACTTCAACTCAAAAAAAAAAAAAAAAAAAGCATTCTATTATTCTTATAGAAACTGTGATCCAATTCAGCAGTTTACATTTTGTTCTTAATTAGGCCCTTCATACAGACACAGCTTGAAAAAAGACCAACAGATCACCACTTTCCTTTCTATATTCATTGGCAGGAATAAGCCCACGTTGAATAACTTTAAATAATCACAACTATTTTTGCTTTACTTGCTTTTCTGTGGAACACAGAATTCAGTAAGTCCTTATAAAATTATCAAGGGGCCTCTTAAGAATTTCAGTTAAAGTATTTGATTAATCTGAACTCCAATTCACTCTTCATAGTTTAGCCAAGTGCAGAAACCTAGACTGTTTTCCAAGTGTCCTTGGCTTTCCA
>NW_007037026.1:0-378 GCF_000164805.1 Carlito syrichta
AATTACTAGTCCTCCTCCATAATGAGTATTCTTCTGTCTGACCCTACTTCCTTATGGGCACCCCAGAATCTCGACTTTTCCTCTGAGATAGTTGACACACTTACTGAGCCTCCTCAGTTATTGGTACCCCAGTGACTAGCTTTCATTTGTGATTGGTATCCCTGTGACTGGCCCTCCTGTGATGGTACCCCCAGTGACTGACCCTCCTCTGTAATGGGAGCACCAGTGACTGGCCTTTACCCATGGTTGGTGGCACAGTGACTGGCCCCCCTCTGGGATGGGTGTCACAGTGATCAGCCATCTTTTGTGAAGGGTTTCCCAGTGACTATCCCTCCTCTGTTATGTGTGCCTTTATGAGTTGGCTTCATCTCTGATGGA
>NW_007037027.1:0-554 GCF_000164805.1 Carlito syrichta
CCTGGGCGTTCCAGGCTGAAGCCCGGGCAGTCCTCGGCACTGGCGCTCCAGCCTCCAAGTAGGTGCAGCTGCGCCTGGGTGTCAGGCTCAACTGCAGGGCCCTGCTGGGTCTCTCTCTCTCTCTCTCTGTCTTTCTCCTTCTCTCTCTCACTTTTTTTTCGGTGTCTCTCTGTGTGTGTGTCTCTCTGTCTCTATCGTTCTCTCTGTGTGTCTCTCTGTCTGTCTCTGTCTCCCTCTGTCTCTCTTGTCTCTGTGTGTCTCTGTTTCTGTCTGTCTCCCTCCCTTTCTCTCTTGTCTCTCTCTGTCTGTCTCTCTCTCCCTCTCTGTCTCCCTCTCTGTCTCCCTCTCTGTGTCTCTCTGTCTCTCTCTCTCTCTGTCTCTGTCTCTCTCCCTCCCTCTGTCTCGCTCCCTCTCTCTCTGTGTGTGTGTGTGTGTTTCTCTGTCTCCGTCTCCCTCCCTCCCTCTCTGCCCCCCCCAATCTGTGTGTGTGTCTGTCTGTCTCTCTGCTTGTCTCCCTCTCCATCTTGCAGAGCCCAGTGCCCTGGGGCAGTGCC
>NW_007037028.1:0-371 GCF_000164805.1 Carlito syrichta
ATTTACAAGTCAGAGAATATCTAAACTGCTGGCAAACCCTCAGCAGCTGGGGAAAGGCATGAACCAGATTCTCCCTCAAAGTCCTCAGGGGAAGCAACCCTGCTGACACCTTGATTTGGACTTCCTACCACCAGAACTGCCAGACAAGACACCTCTGTTCCTTAAACCTCTAAGTCTGTGGCATTTTGATACAACAACCTGAGCAAATTAACATATTATGATGAATTTTCAGCTAGTTCACTGAAAAGTCAAAAAGAAAACAGGAAGGTATTGCAGAGGAAAATAAAGGTAGCAGCTTCCACCCCACAGGAGATAAAAAAAGAGGGAGGACACAGGGGAGGAACCCACAGACCTGAGACTCAAACCTGTGG
>NW_007037029.1:0-1335 GCF_000164805.1 Carlito syrichta
AAATTTATTTTTTCTTATACTTTATTTTATTCTTTATAAAAATGTGATATAAAAACCCAACAATTGAAAGGAAAGATTAACATATTAATGCAAGGGAAGAAAATCAAATCTTTAAGCACTAAGAAAACAAATTCAATCAAACTCACCATTGAATTTACGTCAACGCAATGGTGAATGGGGAGAGCTCAGAGACAGGAAACAAACAAGTTTAAAGATGGCATACATTGAAACAGTGTTTTTTTATTCTGTGTTTCTCCCAAAACAGAGCAAAACAAGTATCAGTGCAAAAAAGGTGATATTAAATTTTGTTGACGACATTTCTAAGATCGGAAACACAAGAAGATAGCAATGTATTAACAAGACCACCATAAGTTCCACATTTTAGAAAAAAAAGTAAAATACCAGAGCAGGGACTATTAATCATGTGACACCAGTTTTCATTACACAAGTGGAAAAATAAAGTCAAAGAATAGAAGCGACTTTCCTATAATTAAAAAAGTAAATCAACTCTGTCGCCCAGACTGGAGTGCATTGGCTGCTCCCAGCCACCACAACCTCGACCTGCTGAACTCCGGTGATCCTTCCGCCTCAGCCTTCCAAGTAGCTGGAATTACAGGAGTGCGCTACCACGCCCAGCTAATTTTTTGATTTTTTGAAGAGATGAGGTCTTACTGCCCAGGCGGGTATTGAACCCGTGGGCTCAGGCAATCCACTCACCTCAGCCTCTCAAAGGCGCGGGATTACAGGCTGAGCCACCAAGCCCGGCTTGTGTTTTTGAAAAGACAAAGTTGAAGTATTTTAAAGAAAAAAGGGGAAGAAAAGAAGAGAAGATCCAGAAGAGCAGAGACGGGGCAAGATGGCGACGGCATAGGTGAACTGGTGAGATTCTCTGAACGGACCAAGACTGCAAACTGCTGAATAGACAGACTGTAAAGCAGAGGGAAAAGTGAACAAAACCAGAAGACCCTCATAAGGAAGAACAGGTCATTGCAGAAGAGAAATAAAAGCAACCCCACCTTCCCTCAGAAACAGAATTGAAGAGGGGGAGGGAAAGGGGTAAAGGGAGAAAAATCTACAGAAATGAAGAAAAACCAAAAGAAGAGTATGGGTCTCTCCCAGACGCCTGGGAGAGCAGACACTGAGAAAATTGACTTTGGAATACAAACAATGAAAAGTCCCCAGAATGAAGGGTCTCAAAATGCAAATGTAGATATCAAAACAATAATGGAGAGACTAAAAAGAATTGAGGAGACACAAGAAGAAACTAGGAAGGAGTTGATATCTGAGATAACAGTAATAAAGAATACTGTGAATGAAATAAATAACAAATTGATG
>NW_007037030.1:0-422 GCF_000164805.1 Carlito syrichta
TGGCTAGTCAGCTTGCTAGCTAGTATTTTCCGCTGGTTAAATAAGTTGGCTACCTAGCTGTCTAACTAGGCAGCTAGCTAGTTAAGTCTGCTGACACCCAGCTGGCTAGCTCATTAAGTTATCTAGTTGAGTCAGCTGGCTAGTCAGCTGACTAAGTCAGCTAGTTAAGTCAGATGGCTAGCAAGCTTGCTAGCTAGTTTTTTCAGTTAGTTAAATCAGCTGGCTAGCTGGGGAGCTAGCTAGTTAAGTCAACTAGTTAATTCAGCTAGCTAGATAGTTAATTGATCTAGTTAAATCAGCTGACCAGCTAGAAAGCTTGCTCGGTAGCTAGCAAGTTAAGTCAGCTAGTTAAGTCAGCTGGTTAGCTAGGCAGCTAGCTAGTTATGTCAGCTAGGTAAGTCACCCGGCTAGCTAGTTAAGTC
>NW_007037031.1:0-367 GCF_000164805.1 Carlito syrichta
CTTCCTCGAAATGAACCAGAAGGCCTGGCGTGGCAGCCCATGTTTGGAATCCTAGTGCTCTGAAAGGCCAAGGTCAGAGGATGTCTGGAGCCCAGGTGCCCAAGGCCAGCCTGGGCCATGCAGGGAGACCCCATTTCTGCACCCATCCAGACAGGGTGTCTGGGTTCGAGGTGCCCATCTTCCCGGGCACTCCAGAGGCTGAGGCAGGATGATAATTTTGAGGCTGGCAGTGAACATTGATCATGTCCATGGGCCCCAGCATTGGTCAGAGAGACATATTCTGTCTCCAAAAACATCAGAATCATAAACAGATTGTCAACTGCACATGGTGTGTTCACAGAGCAACTGTCTTTAGATACAGGAAAAA
>NW_007037032.1:0-558 GCF_000164805.1 Carlito syrichta
AGAGGAATGGAATGGAATGGAGAGGAATGGAATGGAATGGAATGGAAAGGAGAGGAATGGTATGGAATGGTATTGAAAAGAATGGAGGAGAATGGGATGGAATGGAATGGAATGGAGAGGAATGGTATGGAATGGTATGGAATGGAATGGAGAAGATTGGGATGGAATGGAATGGAGATGAAATTTATGAAAGGGAATGGAATGGAAAGGAAAAAATGGTGAGGAATGGAAAGGAATGGAATGGATTGGAAAGGAATGGAATGGATTGGAATGGAATGGAATTGAATGGAATGGAGATAAATGAAATGGCATGGAATGGAAAATAATGGAATGTAGAGGAATGGCATGGAATTTAATGCAGTGGAATGGAATGCAGGGGAATGGAATAGAATGGAATGGAATGGAATCGAGAGTAAAGAAATGGAATGGATTGGAGTGGATTGGATTCTATTGGCATGGAACAGAGAGTAATGTATTGGAATGGAATTGAATGGAGAAGCTTAAAATGGAATGGAACGGAATGGAATTCAATGGAATGGGAAGGTATGGAAATGAATG
>NW_007037033.1:0-367 GCF_000164805.1 Carlito syrichta
AGTGAGCCAACTGGTCAACTGACTTAACTAATCTGTCAGTGAGTGAGCTAACTAGCCAGTCGACTTTAGTTGGCTGGTGAGTGAGCCGACTGATTAGAAGACTTAACTAGTTGGCCAGTGAGTTACCAGAGGGGTCAGCCGAATTAACTAGTTGACCATCGACTGAGCCAATTTGGGAGATGCCTTAACTAGTCAGCCAACGAGAGAGCCATTGGTGAGCTCATTTAATTAGTTGGCTGGCGAGCAATCTGACTAGTCAGCTGTCCTGTTGGCCTGCAAACAAGGCGTCTAGTTAGTTAAAATTTGGGCAGGCGAGTGAGCCGACTAGTTTGCTGACTGGTTGGAAGGTGAGTGAGCAGACTAGTTA
>NW_007037034.1:0-410 GCF_000164805.1 Carlito syrichta
CTCATTTGTGATGGATGCCCAGTGACTGGTTCTAATCTGTGATGGGTGCCCCAGTGTCTGGTGCTCTTCAGTAATAGCTGTCTCAATTACTGGCTCTCCTCTGTTCTGTGATGTGTGCCCCTGTGATTGGACCTCCTTTAAGATCCCCCCACAGTGACTGGCTATCCTATGTAATCGGTTCCACAGTGACTGGCCATCATCTATTATGGGTACGTACCCAAGGTTCTGAACCCCCCTGTGATCCGTGCCTCATTAACTGGCTCTCCATTGTTATAAATGCCCCAGTGACTGAACTCCTCTATGATGGTGTCCCAGTGAATTGCCCTCTTCTGTGATGGGTTATCCAGTAACTGGATCCCTTCTGTGATGGGTGTCCCAGTGAAAATCCTTCTTTTGTGATGGGTGAATAA
>NW_007037035.1:0-365 GCF_000164805.1 Carlito syrichta
CAGCTAGTCAGCTAAATTGCCAACTGGCTAGCTAGTTAAGTAACCTAGTTAAGTCAGCTAACTAGACAGCAGGAAAGCTAGGTAGCTAGCTAGTTATGTCATCTGTCCAGTCAGCTTGCTATCTATTTAAGTGAGCTAGTTAAGTCATCTGGCTTTGCCAGCTGGCTAGCTAGGTTGTGAACTAGTTATGAGAGTTGGCTAGCCAGCTGGTTAGCCATTAAAGTCATCTATTAAATTCAGCTGGTTTCCCACCTAACTAGCTAGGTAGCTAGCTAGTTAAGTCAGATGGTTAGCCACCCGGCTAACCAGTGTTGTCAGCTAGTTATGTGTGCTAGCTAGACAGCTGGCTAACTAGTTAAGGCAGC
>NW_007037036.1:0-448 GCF_000164805.1 Carlito syrichta
CTAGGTATCTAGTTATGTAGCTAACTATTTAAGTCAGTTGGCTAGCTAGGTAGTTAGCTTCTTAAGTCAGCTGGTTAAGTTAGCTGGCTAGCCAGTTGGCTAGCTAGGTAGCGAGCCAGTTAAGTTAGTTGGCTAGCCAGCTGTCTAGCTTGTTAATTCAGCTAGTTTAGAGAGCTGGAAAGCCAACTGTCAATGTAGGTAGCTAACTAATTAAGTAAGCTAGATAGCTACATGGCTAGCTAGTGATGTCAGTGAGTTAAATCAGCTAGGTAGCCAACTGGGTAGCTGGTTAAGTCTACTAGTTTAGTCAGCTGTCTTGCCTGCTGGCTAGGTAGGTAGCTAGCTAGGTAAGTGAGCTTGCGAGCCAGCAGGCTAGCTGTTCAAGTCAGCTTGTTAAGTCATCAAGCTTGCCTGCTGGCTAGGTAGGAAGCTAGCTAGTTAAGTGAGC
>NW_007037037.1:0-365 GCF_000164805.1 Carlito syrichta
CTAGCTAGCCAACTGTCTAGCTTGGTAGCTTGCTAGTTAAATCAGTTGGCAAGCCAGCTGACTAGCTAGTTAACTCAGCTCGTTAACTCACTTAGCTAGCTTGCTGGCAAGCAATTTAAAAAGCTAGTTAAGTAAGATGGCTAGGCAGCTGGCTAGCTAGTTATTTAAGCTACTCAAGTAAGCTGGATATCTAGGGAGCTAGCTAATTAACTCAGCTAGTTATGTCAGCTAGCTAGCTAGTTAGGTCAGCTGGCTAGCTAGATAGTTAGCTAGGTAGCTAGCTATATAAGCCAGTTAATTAAGATTGACGGCTAGCTATATAGCTAGCTAGTTAAGTTAGCTATTTAAGTCAGCTGTCTAGCGAG
>NW_007037038.1:0-364 GCF_000164805.1 Carlito syrichta
GTGTGTGTGTGTGTGTGTGTGTGTATTTGGTGTTCACTGTATTAGGAATGAATCGTTGTCTTTGCCCCCCAGTATTCATTTTATGTAGCTTTTATTTATCTGAGCATATCTTCATGAGAGTGGTGCATAATTCTATGCTTCTTAATTCCTGGAGTAGTGTCTTTGAACTTTGAATAATAAAAGAACAAAAAGAAAATTTGTCTGTATTTCATGAACCAATCAACACTGGGGATTAAATGACTAAAATAATAACATGAGGAAAAAAGCATGATCAGTTATGATCACTAGGAAATTTATGATAATTGTCAGATTGAAAGCAAGATGCCTAAATCCTGTCCAGAGATTTTTTAAAGTGTTGGTAAAA
>NW_007037039.1:0-363 GCF_000164805.1 Carlito syrichta
GAAAAAATGGGATTGGGGGAAGAAATGTCCCTGGGTTAGGGATGTGTTCCTGGACTTTATGTCAGAAGGTCCTTATTGTCGAGTAGGACGGTCGTCTGTGTGGGGACATTTCTCACCTCAGAGAGTATAGCTGGCAGAAACCTGACCAGGGAGCCTCGGGAACTCCCACACCAAAGCAGGGGCAGCCATTTGGGGTTTGGGCTGGAAGGTGCCAAGCTTGCAGGACCCTCACATGTGGGGGGAAGGGGGAAAAGAATTCAAGGCAGAAGCATTGCAGGAGAATGGATTTCTTTCTTTCATTCTTTCTTTCTTTCTTGGCCTCTCTCTCACTTTTATTTCCTCACTAGGTAATCCTGGCTACTC
>NW_007037040.1:0-387 GCF_000164805.1 Carlito syrichta
ATATCTAGTTAAGTAAGCTAGATAAGAAAACTGGTTAGCCAGCTGGTTAGTTAGGTGGCTAACAATTTAAGACAGCTCATTATCAGACTGGTCTGGAAGGTGGCTACTTATTCAGATAGGTGGCTAGTTAGTCAACTAGCTAGTCAGCTTGCTGGTCAGCTAGCTAGTTAAGTCAGCTAGGTCATCAGCTACCTAGTCAGCTAAATTATTAAGTCAGCTAGCCAGCTAAATAGCCAGCTGGATAGCTAGTTAAGTAACCTATATAAGCCAATTGGCTAGATAGTTGGCTAGCTACGTAGATACTTATGTCAGCTGTTCAGCCAGCTTGCTAGCTATTTAAGACAGCTAGTTAAGACGGCTGGCTTGCCAGTTGGCTAGCTAGGTAGT
>NW_007037041.1:0-408 GCF_000164805.1 Carlito syrichta
ATTCCCAATTTCACCCTTCTCGCCAAGCCACTCTATGACCTGGCTAAAGGTAACCCTAAGGAACCATTACTCTCCCTCTCGGCCGTTAGGCAGCCTTTCACCGCCCTCCAACAGGCTCTCCTCCAGGCCCCCACCCTACGACTACCCGATGTTCACTGACTTTTCACCTTATACGTCCACAAAAACAAGGGCGCAGTCCTAGGAGTTCTAGGCCAATTCAGTGGACAAACATTTGCTCCTGTAGCCTATCTCTCAAAACAGCTTGACCACATGGTTCAAGGATGGGCCCAATGCCTGTGGGCCCTGTCGGCCGCCCACTTGCTTGTGTGTGAATCCAAAAAACTCACGTTTGGAGCACCTATCACCGTTACTTCCCCCCACCATCTACATCACCTCCTAGGATATAAG
>NW_007037042.1:0-362 GCF_000164805.1 Carlito syrichta
GCTGGCTAGCCAGCTGATTTAACTAGCTCTCTAACTCTCTAGCCATATGGATAGCCAACTTTCTTAACTAGCTGATGTAATTAGCAAGCCACCTGGCTAGCCAACTGACTTATCTAGGTCACTAATTAGATAGTCAGTTGTCTAACCAGCTGATTTAACTAGCTGTTTTATCTAACTGGCCTGCTTTCTAGCCAGTTGAATTAACTAGCTTGCTGCATAGCTAGTCAGTTGGCTATCCAGTTGAATTAACTAGGTAACATCTTTCTAGTAAGCTGTCTAGTGAGTTGACTTAATAGGCAAGTCACCTAGCTAGCCAGCTGGCAAGTCAGCTGACTTAACTTGGTCATTTAACTATATAACCA
>NW_007037043.1:0-362 GCF_000164805.1 Carlito syrichta
AATTAAGTCAGCAAGCTAGCCTGCTGGCTAGGTAGGTACCTAGGTAGTTTTGTGAGCTCCCTAGCCAGCTTGCTAGCTTAAGTCAACTAGGTAAGTCAGCTGGCTAGACAGCTGACTAGATAGGTAGCCAGCTAGTGAAGGCAGCTGCACAGCCAGCTGACTAGCTGGTTATGTAGGCTAGCTATGTCAGCTGGCAACCAGCTGGCTAGCTAGTTAAGTCAGCAACTCATTAAGTGAGTTGCCTATGCAGATGGTTTGCTAGTTAAACACTTAGTTCAGTCAGATGACTAGCCATCTGGCTTGCAAGTTATTTCAGCTAGTTAAGTCAGCTGGCTAGCTAGGAAGCTAGCTTTATAAGTCAT
>NW_007037044.1:0-361 GCF_000164805.1 Carlito syrichta
GGAATCGAATGGAATGGAATGGATTGGAAAGGATGGATTGGAATTCAATCGAATGGAATGAATAGTAATGGATTTAAATGGAATGGAATTGAGAGGATTTGAATGGAGACCTAAGGAATGGAGGAATGGGATGGAGTGGAATGGAATGGAAAGGAATGGAATGGAGAATTGAATGGAATGGAGAAGAATGGAATGGAATTGAGAAATTTCGAATATAATGAAGAGGAAGGGAATGGGGAAGAGTGGTATGGAATGGAATGCAATGGAGGGGAATCGATGGAATGGAATGAAGAGAAATGGGTTGGAATGGAGAAGAATTTAGAGGAAGGGATTTTAATCAAATGGAAAGGAGAGAAATAAA
>NW_007037045.1:0-1324 GCF_000164805.1 Carlito syrichta
GGAATTGAATAAAATTCGATTGAATTGAAAGGGTTAGAATGGAATGGAATCGAATGGAATGTAATACAATTGAATGGAGAGGAATGAATTAGAATGTAATGGAATGGAATGGTATTGAAAGGAGAGGAATGGAATGGAATTGAATTCAATGGAATGGAGAGGAATGTAGAGGAACGGAATGGGGAGGAATGGAGAGGAATTGAATGGAAATTAAAGGAAAGGCATGGAAGGGAATGGAATAGATTGGAATGGAATGAAATAATATTCAGAGGAATGGGATAGAATGGAAGGAAATGGAATGGAATGGAACCAAATGGAATAAAACGGAATGAAATGGAATAGAGAGTAATGGAAAAAAAAGGAGAGTAGTGGAATGGAATGAAGTGATTGGAATGGAATGGAATGGATTGAAGTGAATGGAGAGGAATGGAATGGTATGTAATGGAGTGGAATGGAATGTATAGAGAGAAAAGGAATGGAAAGGAGAGGAATGAAATTACCAGGAATGTGATGAAATGGAATGGAAAGAACGGAATTTTGAGGAATGGAATGGAATGGAATGGAGAGCAATGGAATGCAGGGGAAAGGAATGGAATCGAATGGTATTCAATGGAATGGAATGAAAAGGAATGCAAAGGTATGGAAGGGAGAAGAATGGAATGGAATAGAATGGAATGGAATGGATAGGAATGGTTGAAATGGAAAGGAGTGGAGAGGAATGGTATGGAATGGTAAGGAATGGAGTGGAATGGAGATGAATGGCATTGAATGGAATGGAGAGGAATGGAATAGAGAAGAATAGAATGGAATGGAGAGGAATTCCATGACATGGAATGGATTGCAATGGAGTTGAATGGAATGGAATGGAAAGGAATGGAGAGGAATGGAGACGAAAGGATTGTTATGGAGAGGATGTAATGGAATGGAAAAGAATGGAATGGAATGGAAAGGAGAAGAAAGAACAGGAATGGATTGGAAGGGAATGGATTGGAGTGGAATGGAATGGAATGGAATTTAGATGAACGGAATGGAATGGAATGGAGAGGAATGGAATTGTATGGAATGGAATGCAGTGGAATGGAATGGATGGGAGAGGAATGGAATTGAATGAAAAGGAATGGTATGGAATGGAGAGGAATGGAACTGAAAAAAATGGACGTCAATGACTGGAATGCATGGAAAAGAATGGAGAGTAATTTAATGGAGCGTAATGGAATGCAAAGAAATGGAAGGAGAGAGAATAAAAGGAATGGAGAGGAATGGCGTGGAAAAGATGTTAGTGGAATGGAATGGAGTAGAATGGAATGGAATGGAAGGAAAAGGT
>NW_007037046.1:0-360 GCF_000164805.1 Carlito syrichta
CAATATCTTTACACTCAATGATATTCCTTTCCTTCCATTCCTCTCCATTCCATTGATTACATTCCATTCCACTTCCTTTCCCTCCATTCCATTCCTCTGCAATCCATTTCACTACATTGCATTGCATTCCATTCCATTCCATTCCTTTCCCTTTAATTCCTCTCCATTCCATTCCTGCCCATTCCATTCCATTCCACTTTACTGCATTCCATTCCTCTTCACTCCATTCCATTCTATTCCATTCCATTTTGCTATATTCCTTGCCTCTCCATTCCATAACACTGCTTTCCATTCTATCCCATCCTTTCCTTTCCATTTAATCGCATTCCATTTCTTTCTACTGCAATCCTCTCTATTGTA
>NW_007037047.1:0-408 GCF_000164805.1 Carlito syrichta
AATAGAAAATGAGTGAGAGGGACATGTGCCACTCCCAGGCAGAGGCACAAAATCCAGTGACCCCTCCAGCTCTTTCTTATTCCAGTATCCCAGGGTCTCTCTGAAAACTTCATGTTGATTATGACAAAGTTTTCATCAGTCCCAGCATGTGAATTACAGCATAGAGGACACTTGCCTTATTGTCTTGGATATATTTTCCTGAATTGCTACATAAGCAAGCAATAGATTCATCGTGTACTAGTTATGCCTAGTCTACTCCAATGAAATTTGGGTATAATATTTTTGTGAGAAACAAACAATCAGACCAAGTATACCAAAAGTGGGCAATTGTGTTAGAAGTAAATAATTATCTTCCTGGCTGTGCTTTGTGTATATGTGAATAGGTGTTCCATTTTTTTTTTTTCTTGG
>NW_007037048.1:0-801 GCF_000164805.1 Carlito syrichta
CCTGCTGACTTAACTAGCTAGAAATCTGGCTACTGGCTAACTGACTTAACTATCTTGCCGAGTAGCTAGCTGTCTAGCTAGCTGACTGAACTAGCTAGTTGACTAGCATCCTTACTAGCTAGCTGACTTAACTAGCTAGCTGGATAGTTAACTGATATGCTAGCGGACTTGGCTAGCTAACTAAATTGTTGGCTGTCTTGCTGGATAGCCAGCTACCTTAACAAGCTAGCTACCTGGTTGGCTAGACGGCTAGCGAGCTGGCTTAACTAGCTGGCCACCTAACTGACCAGCCTACAAACAAACCAGTTTAACTTAACAGTCACCTAGCTAGGCAGCTGGATAACCAGCTGACTTAACAAGCTGACTTGACTAGATAGCCATCCGGCTAACCAGCTGGCTTAACTAACTAGCCACCTAGCTAGCCCACTGGCTACCCAGCTCACTTAACTCACTGACTTTACTAGCTAGCCAACAGGATAATCAGCGGACTTAATTAGCTAGCTACCTACCTAGCCAGGTGGCTACCCAGCTGACTTAACTACCTGATTTAACCAGCTAGGCAGCTGGCTAACCAACTGACTTAACTAGTGAGATACCTAGTTAGCCAGTTGGCTTGCCACTAGAATTAACTGGATGACTTATCCAGCTAGCCAGCTGACTAGCCAGCTGACACAACTGACATAACTAGTTAGTTAGCTGGCTAGCCAGCTGACTTAACTAGCTGACATCTCCAGCTAGCCAGGTGGCTAGCTAGCAGACTTAATCAGCTTCCTAATGACAAACTGCTGGCTTGCCCGCTGA